>NC_135997.1:11491615-11791615 GCF_048128805.1 Centroberyx gerrardi
TGCCTGCATGCAAGTCCCCCCACACCACCCATGAGCATGAAATCATAGCTCCATGTGCAGTTTCTGTGAATTTCTTGTGCAACACACCAAACGGGATCTGAACCCGCCACTGATATAAGAGTGGGCGTCCTGCGAGAGTCTCTCAAACATTCCTCCCCTGGCCCTTCCCTCTGCCCTCGCTGTGTGTCTCCTATTCAGTCTGGACAGGAGGAAGTTTGGGAACCTCTGTTGGCCAGCTGCCAGGGGAAGGGGGGCCTCTGTCACTGGAAACCAACTTTCCTCTTCTGGGCGGCCCCGGCTCACCCCGGCCTGAAATCGCCCAACGTGGGCCGCTTGAATTCAGCCTCACACTGCTGTTTTCCCTGCTCATTTCTGCCCTCTATACCTCCATCCTGGAACACTATACCTCTTCTTCACAACATTTAATCTACTCTTCCTTCCACTATGACCCACCCAGGGATGAACAGTATTTCCACGACATACACACTGCTAGGCCAACACCATAGAGGCTCAGCAGTACAGGACAAGGAGCTTATAGGCCTATGAGGGAAACCAATGAGACTTGAAGGGCTGATGACAGAGGCTGCCATGTTCCAGGGATATCTACTCTCTGTCCAATCCCATAACTTCGCTCTGGCCACATGGCCTGGCACCAGGTACAGTCTGAGCTCTGGAAAGATCCAAACCTTGAACTTGAGATTCAATAGCTAATTCTAAATATGCAGAGAAAGACTCTTTGTGCAGTAAAATCTTATTATTGACTTATGGGCTAACAACTTTGTTTGTTCATAAAAGTCCAGATTTCATTGTCCCAAAGATCTGTGCATTCTCAGAACACAAAATACAACTATTTTAATGTAATTTAATACAATTTGCAGTTTACTTTGACACATTTCTTGAAGGAGTGTTAGTTGCGACAAGACATATTGTGATGTGTTTTTTCCACAACTCACAATCCAGCCTTGAGCCTGTCATACTCTGAGTTTCTAGTAGTGACAGAAAAGTCAAATGTGGGTGTATTGTTGTTAATTAGCGGATCGTCCCAAGCCCAGCTGTGCCACCGAGGATTCCCGTTCTCCCTGAGCGCTGAAAGAGACATGGAGTCGCTGACAGACGAACCGCAACCTGCTTCTGTGTGTGAGAGACACATTACCTCTGTCTCTCTCTGTCTCTGTCTCAGTACATCTGGTTCGTATTAGCTTGTTGCCATGCAGGAAAAAACACAATTCTTTTGTAGTCTATTCCAGCCAATCAGGAAGTGAATTGGGGGTAGTTTCCTGTTTCCTGTGTTCCCCGGACAGCACAGACTCGGGCCCAGTAGCCCTGTTCAGTTTCCGTAATGCATGTGTTCCTCCAGGAAACCGAGGAGAGTCATCGTCGGGCAGGGCACAACAATAAGAGGTCCTCTTTCTCCTACAAATATGTGGCAGATTTTCAACTCCGAGAGATTTGCCAACCTCAGTTTCATGCCAAAGGACATGACTTTGATGAAAACAGTGTGATGCAAGGGTTACACAGACACTACTGGGAGCAGAGAGCCATGGGGATCAGACAGACAGCGAATATGGATGCTATTGCTGCTGCTAGGTAACTAGACAGTGTAAACTCTACTGTCTTAACGGTGATGACAATTTGAATGTTTCTTAAAGACCGCAAAAACGCTTGGGATTGAGAAAAATAAAGGGGGAGCCAATGCGTAATAACCTATGCATTTTGGTTGTATGGCAGAGATTCACAACAAGCATCAGAAAGAGAGTTTAGAGAGAGCGAGAGAGAGAGAGAGAGAGAGAGAGAGAGAGAGAGAGAGAGTGTGTGTAGGCGGGTGGAGGGGGTGGGGGGGGCATGAGTAGTTACTAGATTACCAATATAGTGGCAATAAATTATAAATAACAAATCATAAACTATACATATAACTCACAAAAGATTTTTACTGCTGACATGATAAATAATCAAATAGCCAAGTTGCATCTAAGAAAAAGGTTGTGACACTGAGGGGTCTGGAGCGTCTACATCCTCCACTCATTCAGTTTTTAATGACAGGAACCAAACACTGCTGGCTGGGTGACCAGTCTGTCAGGAGGAGCAGTAAAGTACAGGGGCCTTCGTGACTTAAATAGCACGACTCTTTCTGGAGTGACAGATCTGGAAGTAATATCTCCCTGGGGTCCGTCTATTTGATAAGTTCATGCTACTTTCCCTGCCCGAACCGTCAGTTGTTTTCCAGGGATGCTGCAAACAGGAGGTAAGGAGCTTAAAAAATATAGCCCAAGTTGTTATCAGCTGAACAGAGCAAGGACCATTGGTTATCTGGCTTCTGGAGTGTTTTTGTGTTAACTCTGGCTGGCATCACCACACACCCCACAGCTTGGGATGTGTGTTTGTTGTCATTTTTTTTTTTTTTTCTGCTCATCCCTTCTGTCGCATGTTTGGAGTCAAAACAATCCTGACTGCACAGCCAGGGTGAATTGGGTGCCAGATGTCAGTGAAAATGAAAGAGGAAGGTCCCAAACATCCCATATCAGCCCGGGATCATAATTAGAGCGCAGGAACTGTTGTGAAAGTGATTATTGTGCCTTTGACTGCTTTACTAATAAAAAGGCAAAGTGGGCAATAGAAATGTCCAGACAACATTTTAGCATTGTAGACTATTTCCCCTAACAAAATAATCACTATAATATTGCTGTAACAGTCCTATAGGAACTTAAAGTGTGTCAAACTCTATAGTAAGATTATTGTGACCTTATCATACTTAATGGTGTTTTTATCTCCTATGATATCACTTTCTTATTGTTTATTGTTTATTGTGGATCCCCATTAGTCTACGCACAAGCGACAGACTAGTCTTCCTGGGGTCCAATATATATCCAATATAATATAATATTCCTAAAGGGACTTATGGTTTTGCTCTGATATTTGTATAGCATCCCTCTAAAATTCATTATAGGATTACTATAGGTGTTTTTAGTTAGGGTTAAGGAAATTAGGCTAATTCCTAGGAACCTATCCTTAATGTAGAGACTCACATTTTCCGATTTGCCTAAAAAAAAACTGACCTCTTACTCCACAAATACATAGCAAATTCCAATAAAACGCATATTGCACACAAACAGTGGGTAGTCAGCCTAGTCATGGGTCCATTCAGATAATATGCATGCACCATATGCCTTTTACAAACCAAGGATACCTATTTGGGACCTCCTTTGTATATAAAATATACAAATCTGGGGTAGACATCAATAGCTAGACAGTCTAACATGAAGCATTACTGTTTGGAGGGGAAGGGGGGGGGGGGGGGGGTACAATAACGTGAATGGGTGTCTGGGTGTCCTCAGCACAACTAGGTGTAAGGGTTTATTCGACCTGAACAAAGTGCCCAGGGAAACCATCTGGATTTGCAGCTGTGTCGCCTCGTATGTCGCTCAGCCTCCTAAATATGATCCAACCACTTCAGATCAGTTCGGATCTCCAACAATGTAGCCCTCTACCAGATATGATCTGGATCCTTACGCCAGCTGTTCAATCCCCACAATTTCATGGGCTTTGAATTTCTCTCTCTTTTTTTTTTTTCTTTTTTTTTTTTTACAATTTGCGTTTTGTAGTCTGGTCTAAGAAACGTGTGATTTGAATTACAATACGACAAGAACAAGACAGATCTGTCCTTCCCCAGTCTCCAGCCCCCGATGCTTGCTTGGCCCGTTAATGTAAAGCCATCCATTGAGGCGCGCAGACTGGGGGTAGGGAATTTCTTACCTATTTTTATTTTAACGCTCTGGAAAACCCGGAGACCTTCCTCTTCTACCGCCATGCTTGCACCGTGGCTCTTTCCCTTTGGACTAGTGAATAAAGACGATCCTCCACGGTGAACGGGTCTGGCCTCTCCAGCGCGCGGCTATTCCAGAGGTTTTGTACATCTAGGCTTTCCGGACAGCGATCATTCTCGGTCCCGACCACTGCTGCTGGCTGGCTGGCTGGGAACAAGCAGGCAGGCTGCTCAAGTCGGCAGCAGTGCCAGTGGAGGCGTGGCTCCACACAGCGCCACCCCATCTACATGTATGGGGGCTGATTAATGCCACAGAGAAGCAGGCGAAGGAAGAGAAGCGCTGTCGTCATGGAAACTAAGCTACTAGCTTGCTAATGCTGCCACAATGCACCTGCAGGGCAAAAAGAAAAAAGTGATGATTAAAAAAGACTGTAGCAAATACAGTCTATATTAGGCAATTACAGGATTGCCATTTAAAAAAAGGTCAGATAAAGAGCAGCGTATTTGGATATGTAAAGTGATGATATGGCACAGTTCTGTACAGTCCAACAGTGGTGACAGAACCATAGACTGTAAAAAAAGCTGGATGTAGTGAGTGTGACGTCATTGGCTTCTGAGGGCCATTTTGAAGCCTGGAGATTGTTTAAGGTGATGTTGACATTTTTTGGAGCCAGAGCAGCCAAAGCGAAGCCGAGGAATTCGGGTTGTCTGCAGAGCCGCAGCGCCGTCTACTATTGGCCCATCAATCACTAGGACAAAAAAAAATGTTTTACATCCATTATATCCCATTAATGACACAATTATTTTGAAAATCGGCATAAGGACACACATTAGAAGAAGTGAAATTAGCTACTGAGACCATAACCTCTGCATATAGATACTACTTTCTGCTCTCTGCCTCTGCTTATGTTTGTTTAAAATGCTTGTGAGAAAGTAGGTACAACCGTACAATTTGCCACTCATACATTATATCTCTTGATCCATACATCAGTCTCTACAATGCTAGAGTGTTGACTTATGATCATAAAAATGTTTAGATATCACTAACATCACTATATTGCAATAATCTAATCTAAACTAATAGACAAAGAACCTAGAAGAAAGTTCCCCCATGGTGTGAGGTCATCACAACTAAACTGTAGGCTATATGAAGAGGATTATGGGACATTAAAATTGCAGCTAAAGTGTGAAGACTAAAAGTTTAAGTTTCACAATACACAACTTTTTCTTCCTTTTTTTTAAATTATATAGTGCTCCACAAAGAACAGAGTTGATTTGTACAAAATTACTTACAAAACCAAAACAAAGTTTCATAGTTTCTGTAGAGGAGTGACCCACTTCTGGTTGCCCTGGCCCAAGACTGAGGCATGGTTGGGGTAAAAAGAAAGTTCTGATTATTGACAACTTATACACATATGCACGTTACATTAAGGCTAGCCATGAAATCTGCTCCCGTTGAGTAAAAAGATGATAGTGAATAAATTAATGTCACATTTGCACAAGTGTGTGGACCATTGGATATGAGTTTGAGTTGAGGTTTTATTCAAAAAGAAGCACGTGAAGGAACAGCCTCATTACTTGACAGCAACAGCAACAATGCTTAATAGCAACTTCACATTTCTCTAACTACGGCGGCAGTTATCAAAATGTTGATCCTTTCATGCTGTGCCAAGTGTTACCATCCACTACCATAACCGCTGCTGCCAACATGAGTCATGGTGGTGCTATGTTGCCACAAGTTGAAATAAGCGCATGTCCTATTACATCTGTTTAAAAGAGCAACAACATTGTTGCTGACACTTCTCCTGCTTCTCCTCCTCCTACTCTTCTTTGGCATGAATCACCCCTCATACACCTACACTGTCAGGGTGCCAATGTCATGAGGAGGATGGCCTGCACTCTGTTTTCAGTGCACACGAACTGGATTGGCAAGAACTAGCCTATAATGTAGAGTGATGTGGAAAACATAATTGTAGCTGCTGGCAGAGCTAGGTCACCATAGTCCTGTACACAAACATTTTATTGGTGCACTCCCTCCTTCTGAGCATTAGCAATGTTACATCCACGGTGATTCGGTGAAGGGAGTGTAACTCTTGAGGGAACCCCTCTGTGGGCCCCACATTCAGCATCATGGACCTGAATCGCCTGGATCTCTGCCCCTGATTGTAGCCTACATCAGATAGTCTGCAGATGCAAAAAGCAACAAAACAGCAGATGTACCCAAAGAACTACTTTGTGCCATTAGATCCCAGTGGGAGAGATGATCTGCTGCTGTTTCCATGGTATGAAACAGCTTGATGTGTTGTAGGCTACAGAGGGAAAACCCTCCCCGGACAGCCTCCTGGGCCTTAGCCTCACTCCCATTGCCATCATGATGCACAGTGCCAAGGGGAGAGCAGAGAGAGACATTTCTGCAAACTTATCTCCTAACCTCCCAATCTCAGGTCCACGCTATTGTGTGCTATAGTCTCCCCGACAAATCCACCATAATGACATTTAAAACTTCCCTGATGAGAGACTTTTGGCTTCTGGATTTGAAATCAAATTGACCTTTATATTTCTTGCAGCAAAATGTAAATTTAGTTTGGGTCATGCACAAATAATTAAAAGAATCACTGTCATTTACTTATCATTTAGTTTCACAGTGTCAGCGCAATCTGCATAACAGATGATCATCAAACAGTAGCCACACCAAACCACATTCATTACAGTTTGGCCTTAAGATGACAGGGAATGTGAGAGACCTACAAAATACACAGAACACACATTCACACCACAAACGTCACCACTGCCATTATTGAGTCTTTTGTTAGTATCTTTAAAAGAGCATTTGGTTTGACATCAGTTGTGTTTCTAAATAAAAACCCAGTCAGGGCAATGTCATGTATAACAACCTAAATTTCATCCATAAATAGACAGGAAATATATCTTGGTGTGAGGCCATAAAAACAAAACTGGACAATACACGTCACTGCCTTTCATATTTCTCATTCATGATCTTTATGATCCGCAATAAATTCAAATGATCCTATTCAACTAGAAGGCACACAGAGTGTGCAAACCTCTGCCAACGACTGAACAATTCTTCAACTTGCTGTTACACCCAAAGGCATCACTCCACTACCACATACATTTTTACTTAAATTGATTTCTTGACCATGCAAACTTACCCTTAGGATTTGAAACTAAGCCTTTATCTATTTTGGTTTCATAGTTACGGCTAAAAAACGATAATCATCTAATAGTGGAAATCCCAGACCCGGATCACCACCAAAATCAAATCAATTGTTCAGTGGCACAAGGCCTATCTGTTCACCAAATTTCATGGAAATCTGTTCCTAGGTTTCTGAGATATCCTGCTGACAGACAAACAAACTAACAGGGGCAAAAACATAACCTCCTTGGCAGAGGTAATTAAGCAGCTCAGACAGAAGTGCTCTGTCACATAGCAAGACACCAGTAGCCTGGAAATAATAAGTGGCCCTTATTTCCCCATTGACACCGATTTTGGGCCAAATCTGACAGATGGAAGAATGGACAAGGAGCAGGCCTTGGTGTGACGGTAGGGATAGCATGTCTGGACAGGATTTAAGAGCCATTCAGGTAAAAGGCACAAGGTCACCATCAGCCCAGGCTTGAGCCTATTGGGCCTTGTCCCTGAGATCACCCCAGCCGTATGACCACATTCCTCAAAATAGCCTGACTCTGGTCTGGAACACACTACAAGCCCAGCTGGCCAAGCCCAACCCAGCAGTGATGTGGGACTGAGGAACAGTTGGACCGTTCCTCTAGCAGGAACGTTAGTTAGCCGCAGTACTTCCGTTTGCCAAGGCCTTGGGATTAGCCGTGACTCCTTTAGAACAGCTCTAAATCTAATTAGGCTATATGTCTCATCTCTCCCGTCAGCCTGTTACACCCTGCACGACTGAAATTAGAGCCTCCACACATGAACAACCCTGCCTTGCACTGTAGCTCAATGGATGTGCATATTTGTATGTGTGAATAATATGCATAGCAGCCACACAGTTTACAGCACAGCTCCTGTGCCTTCAATTATAATATTTATTTACATAGATAATACCTGTGGTATTACCCATGTCATATGATATTAACTCACACATAACAGAGAAGACCGGTTTATTTTGAAAAATAACTTGGTGATAGCCAAGAAGAAATAGTAATACTGTAAGCCCCTTACATTTGCCACATCCTGTAGCAGTTCAGCTGACTTTTTGTGGTGCTTGTAGCAACACTGGTGAGTGTGGCTCCAACTTTATTTAGCTTGGCAAGTAAATTGAGAACATTGCTCTTTACAGTAACTGCCTGACTTTGTATGCACTGGTGTAATACCAGTCAAAACATCAAAATACCTATGCACTGCAATGCATGTGTCTTTGGTTGTCACTATCAGGAGTTAAGGAGCAAAGATGCTAAAATGAAAGCAGTATCTGCATGCAAAAATGGGTGGAGATGGGTATAATTCTTGCCGTTGTATGCAAAGCAGCACATAGGGAAATAATGCTTTAAAGACGTTTATGACATTTATTTCAGTTTAGCAATGGTGGCTACACCCTGTGGTAAACCACAACCCTGTGTGTGTGTGTGTGTGTGTGTGTGTGTGTGTGTATGTATGTGTGTGTGTACGTGTGTGTGTGTGTGTTTGCGTATTTAAGACAGAGAAAGACAAGATCTTTAGTTTGGAGGCCTAATTTGTCTCAAATAACAAGTAACAAAAGGAACAAGGATGCTCAAATATGAATGGCACAACATAATGTGTGTGCATGTGTACAGTATGTGTGACAATTCCAAGCCATTGACAGAATGGTGGACAGATGTTGATTGTAAGCAGATTAGTGAAAGGATGCCAACGACCAGAGTGGGGAGTGAGGGCATAGGCACACTTAAAATAACTGTATACTTATAACTAACCCTATGTGGCTTGTGTTGTTCTGTACTACAAGTACTTACAGAGACATACAGTGTGTGTGTGTGTGTGTGTGTGTGACAGAGAGAGAAAGAGAGAGACAGAGAGAGAGAAAGACAGAGACAGAGAATGTTGAGTTGAACAGATGGAGATTGACATGTGCAAAGTTAATCCCTGTATTATGGAAAAGACAAATAAACATCTCTATGAATAGAGCATGAATCAAACCTCAATATAATGCATGTGATTTGGTGAAAAACAGAATGTCCATATAAGTCTGATTTGTGTATAGTCATTACAATAACATATCCAATACAAAGAAATACTGTATATGTGACTATATGTTCTGAAAATATTTATAATCTACACTTTGATCAGAGTTATTTTTACGATTATTTCTGTTTTTCCACCCTCTGCCATCTTCAACATTGCATCTGTTAAGCAAAAAATCATCACAGCAATTTAAATCATGTCGTAGCAGCGCTGTCAGTAAGAAAAACTATTGAGCAACAGAGGCAGGTATGCTGATAGTCCTCTCTTTCCCTTTCTCCACCCTTTCAGTTAACCCACGGTCCATTAAACACGACTTGAACCCTCCATCTGTCTCCTTCCTCTGAGAAGGAAAAAGAGAAAGAGAAAGAAAGAAGAAAAGACTCACAGGACTTTATTTGTGTATTTTACGTGGGGCCTAATTAAAGTATGTTGTGGAAATAAGTGCTGACAGAAACAACTTCATGAAGGTGTGATCTTGAGCAAGCATACAGTGTGATTTATGGTTCAAATAATGACAGGAGGGAAGTAAACAGGGAACAGGTACAGTATATCTGTGCCAAGATTTTTTTTTTTATCAACTCTAATCAAAGGTAAGAGACACCCAACATTTGTCAAGGCCCAGATTGTTGAGTGTTACAAAAGAACAAACACAAATGATGAAAGTTATGGTTTTGTTTATTATCAGTTGGCTCCTTTAAAGTCCCATACTGTTGGTGTTGCCCAGGCCTATTACAGGCACAATAAGCTATTTGATGGAACTGAACAAGCAATCAAAGCTCATGGGTGTTTTTGTTTTTACTGGAGTTATTGAGAATGAGTTTTATCACAGTATAACTAACAGTGTTATAGCACCACCTAGCGTGTGCTCTTTTCTGGCACTGGGCCACCCAGAAGATCAATAGGATGAAGATGTACTAGTCCTGACCTGTACTAGTCCTTGATGACACAAGTATACTTTTAATACGCATGATCAAGAATGCTAAATGAGCAAATGTTACCCTATAGGCTTGGATTCACTGACATGCAGACTGAAGTCCTTGAAATCAAAACACTGCCTGTCACATCTATTGTTTGTCTCCAGCAGGCAGTTGCTAATGTAATGAGTTGATGCTGTCTACTGTATTATTGAGGTTCAAAGATAGCAGACATTGCTCAGCTGGCAATGTGACTAAGTTTGACACCGGCACGTCATGCATGGTGGTAGTGTCATACAGGTATGATCAGATGAATATTCAGATGATTGTAGTGTGGATGGGAGGCTACAGTGTAACTATCAGGGAGTTCAGTTGGATGATAAACGGCCTGTAACGCCAAGCTCCAGTACATACAGACCCATACTGCCCCTTTAAGGTTCTCCTCCCCGTCTCTCCCACCGTGTTGCTCTCTTCCCCATTTCGCTGCTTTGTTTTCATTGTCACTCTTTTGATCATGGCTGCTCATTCTACCGAGGAACCGTTCCCCTTCCACGGGCTGCTTCCAAAAAAAGAAACCGGTGCTGCGTCTTATCTCACCAGGTTCCCCGACTACGATGGCCGAGGTGTGCTCATCGCTATTCTCGACACCGGTGTGGATCCAGGGGCCCCGGGCATGCAGGTAAATCTAACCGGCTGCGTAGCTACCGTTAGCTACCAGCTAGCTCATTTTAGCTAGCTACAGGCCCAACTCATTCAGATAGTTTGCACAGCGTAGGCTAACGTAGCTCAATTACTTAACGGTAACTTAGATAGCTAGACACACACGACAACACAGCTACATCGGTTGTATGACAGTCTAATCTGCAGATGGCCATGGATCGCGGGTATTTGCTCTTGCTGTCAAATCTGGTTTCGGCTGATGCGCCTGCTAGACTAGCTAACTGTAGGTTGACGTACATGTTAGCCAGTTAGCCTAGCAGTGATGCTAGCTGAATTAGCCAGCTAAACTATCAGTTATTCTTAAATCTCTTCCACAGCAGATAGTATGTACCATGTCATCTGGTTAAGTATGATTTGTGCCTAGCAAACTGCCCGTTGTTGCCACGAGGTAAACCGTAGATAATGTAAAGATAAGTTAATTGATTGGCAGCGTTAGCTAGCCGCACAAGTTAACTGCCAAGTCACACTGGGGATCGTATCAAGTTAGTTTGCCAGTGCCTGATAAGTTAACTAGGGGCTGCCCCTTTTTACGTTTGTGTATATGTGGGATGGCTGAACTTTGTGGCACACTGAATTCAGATCAAGCATTTGCTTCAGCGCTGCTCAAAATAAGGAAAAGGGGACAATATGTCTTAACCTCCTGCTGTGTGTAAACAAACCTCTCCAGATCGGGGGGACAGTTAATTGTGGGAGACTGGCAATTGATGTTCTGCTCACGAAGGATGGCTACTTCATGCCATGTTGCTCAGTATAAGTTCAGGTGATTTTCTCAGATTTTCTATCAGTTCATTTCTCCCATTGGTAGGTGTGTGTGTTAGATGGGGGTTCAGAATGAAAGCTCAAGATAGTAGGTTGTGGTGGATGATGATGATTATGGTAGACCTTTGCTTTTTGGTGTAGTGTTACTCTTCCCTGGTCACTAGGCTACAGAATGTATCTTGAGCACTCAGTCCAGTGTTCTTGATAGATGATTGTTTGCTTTCTTCTCTTCTCCCATCCCTAAAGGTCACAACTGAGGGGAAGCCAAAGATCGTCGACATCATCGATACGACAGGCAGCGGTGACGTGAACATGGCCACGGTGGTGGAACCCAAAGATGGGACGGTCGCCGGCCTCTCTGGCAGAACACTTAAGGTCTGCAGGCCCCCTTTGCTATACTGACCAACAAAAATGGATTTGATCTTGACATATTTGATATATGGCAAGAAATGTTCCATAACTACTATTGTCCTGTGAGCCAAATCAAGTCTAAATTCTTCAGATGCCAACAACATGAGTATTTTCTTCTGGGGTGATAGAGTGATGATTCCTGCTTTCATCGATTCTATGTTGCCCTTTTTATCTCACTATATTTGACATGATCAGACTAGATCATTAGGCCTAAACTGTGTTTCTTCTTCTCTTTCTCTTTGTATCTTTCTCACCCTGTGTCTTTTTCTGTCTACATCTCTGTGTGTTTCTGTCACGCTCCCCCTCCCTCCCTCTCTCCCTCCAGATCCCTCCTGCCTGGGTCAATCCATCAGGGAAGTATCGCATTGGAGTTAAAAATGGCTACGAGTTCTTCCCTAAGGCTCTTAAAGAGAGAATACAGGTAGAAAGACACTTCATTAATACTTAACACAGATTCATGAAAATCAAGTACACGAAAAAGGAATGTACATTGTTAATATTCATTTAATAAATGGAAGATGAATTATATAGACTACCATTGTTTTTCTTTGGCGGGTCTAATGTTGATGTTGTTAAAGTACTGCTGCTTTTGTCTATTAGAAAGAGCGTAAGGAGAAGATGTGGGACCCTCCACACAGAGCGGCCCTTGCTGAGGTCAGTCGCAGGACAGAAGAGTTCGACCTCGCTCACCCCTCGCCCTCACAGGTCAGAAATGCAAACTTAAGTTCTCTGTGTACTCGTCAGTATTTGCATATAGTTACTAGCCACTGTACTGTGTTGTGTCCTAATCTGTCTCCTCTCTCCCATCTCTCTCCCCGATCTCGTCTCCAGACGGAGAAGCTGCAGAAGGAAGAGCTGCAGAGTCAGTCAGAGCTGCTGGCGTCTCTAGAGAAGAAGTACAGTGATCCGGGTCCTGTATACGACTGTGTGCTTTGGCATGACGGCAACACATGGAGGTCAGCACATCAGGATGGGCCCCCTTACTTTCTTTCTGCACTTTCCTCTGCCTAGTTTCTCCCCTCTCGTTTAGAAATACAATATATCGCCGCTGTCTGGTGAAAACTTTGTTACTCCAGTTTTGGTGATTTTCACTTCAGTTGAAACATCACATGTTCCTCTATCGGCTGAGAAAATTCTACAGCCCTTGGGTTTATGAATACATTTCGAAACCAATTGGATAACCTCAAAACTGTATGATGGTCAACCTAAAACCAAAGCTGTTTTTCTTAGTTCCTGAAAAGTAGACATTGTGGAGATTGTATTGTACACTGTATTCATGCTTTGCTTTTAGGGTCTTTCTCTTCGCCATGTCTCTTCTTTCAGTAGCAGCGCTTACCAGGAGTAGATTTATCCTTCACATTGTCCACTGCTGTGTGTACTCTAAAGGGCTGTAGTGGACACCTCAGAGAGCGGGGAGCTGTCCCAGTGCACTGTGCTGAGCTCCTACAGAGAGACTCAAGAGTACGCCTCGCTGGGAAATGCTGAGATGCTGAACTACTCTGTCAATGTTTACGACGAGGGAAACACACTCTGCATCGTCACCAGTGGAGGTGAGGCATCCCCAAAGCAAAGAACAAATCTTCGTGTTTCAGCTATTCTTTCAAGCCCTTGTGTGATTCAGTCATTTAACACAACAGATATTGGGTCTGACAAAGTGTTAGGGCAGAGATAAAAGCCAGTAATATGAGACTGCATAATCTACAGATATCCACTGTGTAACCGCCAGTCTAACTTGCTTTTGTGTGTTTTTTTGAAGGGGCTCATGGGACACATGTGGCAAGTATTGCCGCAGGTTACTTCCCAGAAGAGCCGGAGCGCAATGGCGTTGCCCCTGGTGCCCAAATCCTGGCTCTGAAGATCGGAGACACCCGCCTCAGCACCATGGAAACAGGCACAGGACTTATCCGTGCGGTACGCTGCCCAAGCTCTCAGTCAAATAAAGATTAGCAGTAACAGTTTGCCTCTCCTTTTTCAGCTTTTTTTTCCCCCAGATTATTCATTTGTCTCATTGATTCTTTCTTTCTTTGTCGGTCTCTCAAAGATGATTGAAGTAATCAACCACAAGTGTGACCTGGTAAACTATAGCTATGGGGAAGCCACCCACTGGCCCAATTCGGGGTAAGTGTTGTGTTTGTGGTGGTGAGGGGGTTGTGATTGTGTGGCTTTATTTTGTGTTGCACATCCTTACTCATATCTGTCAATTTGCCCATTCTCTTCCAGGAGGATTTGCGAGGTGATCACTGAGGCCGTGCAGAAGCACAACGTAATGTTTGTGTCGAGTGCAGGAAACAACGGCCCCTGCCTCTCCACAGTGGGCTGCCCCGGGGGAACCACCAGCAGCGTGATAGGTACACACACTGATAACACACACTTGTTGATCCACACTTGCCTGGTTTAATTGGAGAAATGTGATATGCTTTGGCGATTTGTTAGCCTCCCAGATTATAATTAAAGCTACATTATGCCTTGAGGCAGGAAGTGTATTGTTAGTCCCGCCCTCCTCTCCCTCAGTTGGTCAAGTTCATGCAGCTGAGGCCTGAGGCTGTGCATGTATTAAAGATGCAGTTTGTGAGCACAGGCAATCTGCAGTTTGACACATATATCCTCTATATTATTATTATATTATTTCAATGTCAAAAAAAGTTGCATGTTGTAGCTTTAATTAACACCAGAAGGGAATGTAGGTTTACATGGCAGCATGTTCAATCAAAAATAAGTGATTTTTTTCTTTTTTACACTTAAGCTCCTACTCCTCTCTCTCCACAGGTGTAGGGGCTTATGTGACCCCAGACATGATGGTGGCAGAGTATTCCCTGAGGGAGAAGCTGCCTCCCAACCAGTACACCTGGTCGTCCCGAGGCCCCAGTACAGACGGGGCCCTGGGCGTCAGCATCAGCGCCCCTGGAGGCGCCATTGCATCTGTACCCAACTGGACCCTCCGTGGCACCCAGCTGATGAACGGCACTTCTATGTCGTCCCCCAACGCCTGTGGAGGCATCGCACTTATCCTCTCAGGTGTGTGGGTCTGGGGTGATATTAGGTGGGACACATTGCGTATGTGCATGCGGGTGCAAATGCAAGACTGTGTGCGTTACTAATACATGCCTGTGATTTTTGTGGGTGCTTGATGAAGGGCTGAAGCAGAGCGGGATCCGCCCCTCTGTTCCTGCGGTGAGGAGAGCGCTGGAGAACACGGCTCTGAAGGTGGATGACATCGAGGTGTTTGCACAGGGCCATGGAATTATCCAGGTAGCTGGACTATGGATATTCTTTTCATTCTTGTATCCTTTTATAGTCTCTATGTTCTTTTTTGCAAGTAGTTCCTTTCTCTTCCTTTCTTCTCTCTTTGTATATCACCTACTCACCACCTTCCTCCCTTTCTTCCCGTCAGGTGGACAGGGCATTAGACTACCTCACTCAGCATGCCTCTTTACCCACAAGCCACCTGGGCTTCTCAGTAACGGTGGGAGCACAGAGAGGCATCTACCTCAGGGACCCTGCCCACGTTCTGGCGCCCTCAGATCACGGAGTAGGAATCGAACCCATCTTCCCAGAGAACACAGGTACTGTGTTTTCTATTTATTCTGTAGTACTTTCCAGCAATCACTTTTCAGTGTGGACTAGTTTTTCATGGCTGTCCTTCACTATCTGTCTTTTTGAACTTTTGTACGTTGCATGTCCATTATAGGAAACTCTGAGCGAATCTCCCTTCAGCTACACTTGGCCCTCACGTGCGCCGCCCCCTGGGTCCAGTGCCCCTCCCACCTAGAGCTGATGAACCAGTGTCGTCACGTTAATGTCCGCATCGATCCTGTGGGACTGAGAGAGGGACTACACTACACTGAGGTAGGCCGGGGGAATGAGGGTTGGAGGAAAAGCGGGAGTTCTGGTTCCTGTGTGTAAATGTTGACTTGATCACTGTGAGCTTTTGTTTTTAGGTGTGTGGCTATGATACTGCAGCGCCCACCTCCGGTCCCTTATTCAGAGTCCCCATCACGGTCATTATCCCCACCAAGTGAGTACACACATTATATCACCAGTTGTTTTTCTGTCCCTCTCAGAGTAAGAGGTTTGTGTGTGTGTGTGTGTGTGTGTGTGTGTGTGTGTGTGTGTCTGACAGCTCTCTCTCTCCCCCCGGCAGAGTGACAGAGAGTCGTAATCAGGAGGTGTGTTTCACAGACATCCACTTCAGACCGGGGCAGATCAGACGCCACTTCATCACTGTTCCTCAGGGAGCCTCCTGGGCAGGTCAGTGTTTCTGTGTGTGGTTGGGTGGGTGGGTGTTAAGATTTTGGGCTAGGTATCAGAAAACAGCACCTAATGGTACCATTACAATTTTTGGTTTTAATGTTGATTTAAGGTGTCATAAGATATTGAATATTGATCTAATTTTAATCAGTTTTATAGTAGTCTGGGTGTGTTTTATTGATGAAATCAGTTGAACATGTTATGATTTTTATCTAGAAAATCAATGGCATATAAAAATGTGTCCATTTAACAAAGCAATGAATTAAAAAAAAATGTTTTAAAAATGTGTATAATTGGAAACATCAGTATCAGAGTATTTCCCGTGTTACCTACATTGTGAGATAAGTAGAGATAGGTGTGCATAATTTAAATGTGTTTTTTTTTTTTATCTTTAACTTTTCTTTCTCTCTGCCTCTCATTGTCTTCCACTCCACTTTCCGGTCGTACTGTCCGTCATGCTGTTTTTTTTTTTTTTCCACAATCCTCCTCCTCCTTTCACCCCTTGTTCTCTTTGTCATTGTGTTTTCCTCTCCTCCGCCCCTCCCTCTCTCCTGCAGAGATCACGTTGACCTCTCATTCGGGGGATGTGTCGTCGAAGTTTGTCCTGCATGCGGTGCACCTGGTCAAGCAGAGAGCCTACAGAGCCAATGAATTTTACAAGTTCTCTTCGCTACTGGAAAGAGGCTCACTAACTGAGGCTTTCCCTGTGCTGGTACATATTTAGATTTTATTAGTTTGACAGGGACAATGCACATTAATACACATGTCTGTACATGTACCATAGTTAGCTAAAAAGGCGAGTTTTCATCTGTAGTCCCTGGCCAGATATCACTCACTGGCTACCTAGAAGCCATATATTGCTATATGCATACATACACAATTTTCCTGACTATTTTTTGTGTGTGTTCTCTCTCCTCGCAGTCCGGTAGGGTAGTAGAGCTGTGCATCGCGCGCTGGTGGGCGAGCCTCGGCGACGTCACGGTCGACTACAGCATCTCCTTCCACGGACTCACCACTTCTCCCTCTCCCCTACACATAGTAAGTAGAGCACGGACACACACATGCACCGCCAGTGAGAACAGCAGTGCATTTATGCCACAACACAGAAGTTAGTCCTCTTGTCCGGTTGTAACCCGTGATCGTCTCTCTCTCCCAGCATGCCTCAGAGGGAGTGACGAATTTTGAAGTGTCGTCGCCTCTGAGGTATGAGGATGTGTCCCCTGGTATCACCCTCAAGTCCTGGGTTCAGCCCCTCAGGTAATACATGAACACTCGCATACACAGACAATGTCTTGTTCCGTATCAGTGCAGCAATACTTATTGTTTACTTCCTGTTCCTGCTGTAGGCCCTTGAGTTCTAAGATAAAAGCCTTGGGAGTGAGGGATGTTCTCCCTAATAACAGACAACTCTACGAGATCGTCCTCACCTACAGCTTTCACCAGGTACTGCCAGCACAACATATTGGAAGAAAACACCATTTGTGTGTATGTGTGTGTGTGTGTGTGTGTGTGTGTGTGTAATCTCTCTTTGCTCTGTCCTCAGCCCAAGAGTGGAGAGGTTACCCCTAGCTGTCCCATGCTGTGTGAGCTGCTCTATGAGTCTGAGTTCGACAGTCAGCTTTGGATGCTGTTTGACCAGAATAAGAGACAACTGGGATCAGGGGACGCCTACCCACACCAGGTACGCACTATGACTGTTCCAGCCTCCCAGGTTCACAACTAACATGAATAAGAGTGTGTACGTGTTTGAGTGTGTGTTCACCTTTCCAAATGTGTCTCTTTTCTCAGAAGTTGGAGAAGAGTAAGCTCAAAGTGTGCGTATCATCAGCTAACACCTTCCCCCTCTCTCTGTCTCCTTCCCCAGTATTCTCTGAAGCTGGAGAAGGGAGACTACACAGTGCGTCTGCAGGTGCGTCACGAGCAGTCCAGCGAACTGGAACGCCTCAAGGACCTGCCATTTGTGGTTTCCCACCGCCTGTCCACCACGCTGAGTCTAGACGTCTACGAGACGCACCGCGCTGCCCTCATGGCCAAGAAGAAGGCGAACTCCGTCACCCTGTCCCCGGGCGCCACACAGCCCTTCTACATCACGGCCCTGCCAGATGACAAGTGAGTACAGTTGGCAAGGGAAGTTTCTTTTGGAAGTTTGTCACACACTATGCAACAAAAGCCATGATTTTGCAGAGGCTGGCTAATTTTGATGAGAATCAGTCAACTGGTTTTGATGATAATTCCAGGTTGTATTGTTGGCTGGTGCCTGCTCATAGCCCAACAGATGCATCCAAGGGCTTACAAAAATATAAAACTTGTTTTAATTTATTGCAAGAATCCTGTTTGTGATTTGTTAAATTAATCAATCTGTTAAGCACTATTGGCATGGAAAGACGGCATTGAAGAAAAACCGGCTGTGAGTCTCAATACAACTGTTGACCCTCTCAGACTTAATAGATTTGTTTTAAGATGAGAAGTACATCCTAGACAAAGAAAACACATTGGTATCATCGATCAAATATGGGTTGTTGGAGAAGCAAGCTTTTGGTCGGCAGTTCAAATTTGGGTAGTTCTAGGCCATGAATGACTAATGTTCTCCCCTTCCTCAGTAACTGCTGTTGAGGTGTCCTTTACCAAAGGCACTAAACGCCCAGCTGCTCCACTGTAGCTGCTCAGCGGCAGGGACTGCTGGATAAGAGCATGTGTGCTTAGCAGAACACCCTCTCTAGATATTAATGTGATCAAATTATGTGATATCTTTAAATTAAATAATGTCTGTCTTTATCCTCTTCTCCTCTTTGTGTTTATCTCGGTTTCTCTCTTCTGCAGGATCCCTAAGGGGACGAGTCCAGGGTGCTATCTTTCAGGCTCTCTCGTCGTCCCCAAGAGCGAGTATGGCAAGAAAGCAGTGAGTGGCGCTATTTGCTGTTAATCTCTATCCTACAGAGCAGTGGACTTCAATCCTGGTCCTCGAGACCCAGAGGCCTGCTGGTTTTCGGGGTCTATTTTACACCTGGGTTGCCAGGTGAATGCAGTTAACTACCTGGTAGTTAACTGGTAGGATGGAAAACCAGCAGTACTCTGCTACTCTGAGTCCCGAGGAGCAGGATTAAAGACCACTGATCCAAAGGCTTTTGGTGGTTTCCATTCTTAAGATTCTACAATTTTTCTTCCATTGCCCTCAGACTTGAGCTGAACTGTCTGGTCTGTTGCTTAATATATATTTTTTGCTTTCCATATGGGTAATGAGTGTAGTTTTCTTCTTTTTTCTCACTTGTTTGCATTTGCCAATGGTTCCACTGTCAGTCCAAAAACAGAATCAGAGGTTCATCATTCCATCAGCTGTGTCGGATCTCATCACACTGGATCTGAATTATGTTTATGGAATCATTAAATGATTGACTAGATCATAAAGTCATTTTCACTGACTCCTTGATCAGTCAATCAGTTATCTGCCTCTGGAATGTGTATTCACCACTGCCGTTCAGGCCCTACTGGTAATTGAAAATGGGGAAAAATATTTATTGGAAATGAACAAAAAAAATAAAAAGGTCCAGATGGTGCCGCTGTAGTTTATGTTAAAGTATAATCTTCAGACAGAAGTAAATCACAGCAAAGGAAATGGGTGACATCATTACAGGTAATTGGGACAGCTAATATTTCTTACTTAACTATTGAGCCCACTGGGAGGAATGTGAGCCAAAAACTGCTAATGATAGATTTAAGTGAAATATTGCTTTAAAAGTGCTCCAAATACACTCCTCTAAAGTCTGGAGACTCCTACTACTCCCATCAAAACTTCCACTTTCCATATGTGCATTACAATGGCAAATGTTTTAATTTGCTTTCCTTCACTTATTTTCCCTATCTTGGATAGGATTGCACCAGTGCTGTTCCATCATGTCTAAATATTTGTGTGCTTGGTTGAGCTTGCCTGATTCAGTGGATCCAATGCAATGGACTTCAAGTTGAAACGGTTGCTTTTCAGCACTCCATCATTTTCATTAATATTTTTTCCACTCCTGTCAACATTGCATTGGATAATCTACAAGGGCTAAAGGCCTGTATATAATTTGAGCCTCATACACACACAAATATTGAACTGTCTCCAAGCCAAAGCTTCACTCGTGGTCATGTTTAGTTTTTGCTACTGATACATTTCCTTTGATGGGACCTCTGAGTAGAGGTGCAGTGCTTAACCCTTGTGGCAGAGCGGAGGGGGGAAGAAAAAGTTGGTAAAATTTGTCAGATGTGAACATGAGACGGGAGGGGCTATTGTCAGGAGCACACAGGGCAAATGTTAGTCATCCAGTTTGCCACTAACAAGGATTACACCACTGTTTACCACTGTGACATGTTTTTTGAAAGCCTGAAAGGTAGGTGGGTAGATTCTGAGCCACTTGGCAGGATGAAAGCTAAATGAAGAAAGAGAGAGAGAATCCTTTTGGTGTGTTTGTGTTGTCTCTTCCTTACTGTGTGTTATTCTGACCACCAGGGGCAGGCCTCTGCAAAACGACAAGGAAAGTTTAAAAAGGTACTGGATGAGCTAGAATCACTGTTCAACAGAGCGGCTAATGCTCTCCTACCACCTGCCTTTACAAGGAAAATGGCTTACTCCTTACCTGAAGATAGGATTTGTTATGTCTGCATTAATAAAATGTCAAAGCATGTCACTGTGAATAGCTGTATTGGAGAAAAGAGCAAATATTAAAAGATAAGATGCACTTTATTGATCCCCTAGGGGAAATTCGGGAAAGGAAAGAAAGAACAAAAAGAGGATTGTTTAGCAAATATGCAACAGTCTAGTCAGGGTACGTAATTATTCTCAGTAGAATTTTATTTTGAGGAATGTTGTGTTTTCTGGTGGTCAGTAAAATGGCACAACTATCATTTATCTAATTGGTAACTAATTAATTAAGTGTTTCTTTAAATTTACATAACTGGTAGGATGCTATTCAGTTGGTGTAGGTAGACAAAGCTTAAAGGAGGGTTATGTTATTAAGTCTTCTACCTACATGCCCACTGCAGAACTATTTTTAACTGATCTAAAGGGAGATAACCAAAAGGACCTTGGTGTCGTGGGACGTACTCACATTGACATGGCATTGGTAGAAAGGGTGAGAACTGGGATGCTGATCCAGAGTAGTTAAAAAAGGTCATGGATGGTATTGGGATTTATTAATTAATTTATTTTTGACTGAACAAATTTCTGTGTGTGTCATACAGGACATTGTGCCAGTCGTCTACCACTTAATTCCTGCACCCAACAAGACAAAGAACGGAGGGAAGGAGAAGGACAAGGAAGCGGAGAAAGAGAAAGATGTGAAGGAGGAGTTTTCGGAGGCCCTGAGAGACCTGAAGATTCAGTGGATGACAAAGTGTGCATCGTCGCTTATCTGTTTTGTTTTGCTCACTGACATGTTCGTTTGTTCCTTCATCTTCAATCCCAATCTCTCAAACGTGTCATCTCCTGTCTTTGATCAGGTTGGACACCAGCTGTGTTTATGACGAACTGAAGGAAAACTACTCCTCTTACCTTCCGCTGCACGTGCAGAGACTGCACCAGTTGGACTCAGAAAAGGTAATAAAACACAAAAGAACACTTGTTTTTAAAGGAAGATCACCTTTAGTATTTCTATTCCTTTTTTTTTTACATAATGGGAAAGTGGAGAGAGGCACAGTAGGGGAGACGCATGAGAGAAAGCTCTGACAGGATTCAGTCGCAAGATAATGGGGGCACGTGTGGTTCCAGAGGTGGGAGATTTAAACATGCGTCTTATCTCTCTGGTCACAGTGATTTCGCTTACCCTTGCGTACCGTTTGTGTCTAGGAGCGTGTAAAACGTCTCGGGGAGGTGGTGTCAGCGGCTGACATCGTCTTTTCCCACATTGACCAGACGGCCCTGGCTGTCTACCTCACCATGAAGACAGACCCTCGACCAGATGCTGCTTCCATCAAGAGGTATGCAACACTGAAGAATTGTAGTAGACAAAGCGCTTTTATCAAAGGGCATAAAAACAATGGATAGAAAAGAGGCAGGTTGAGAGAAAATGGGTACACCAGAAAAGTAAATTACAACACTTCATCACAAAAAAACTCCTGGAATGCATTGAACATCACAGATTGATGATATTTAACAGTGTGTCAGTATCCAAGGGTGGAGTTTTCTTTAAGGTTATCAAGCGCAGAATATAGCATTCAAGTTTTAAGTTTCCAATGGATCATCCTAACAAACATTGGCTTCACACACACACATACACACACACACACACTACTGAACCCTCAAACCTGAATCTGAATCTATCTCAACCTCTGTGTTCCAGTGACATGGAGAAGCAGAAGTCGTCTCTGCTGGACGCTCTGTGTAGGAAGGGCTGCGCTCTGGCCGACCAGCTGCTGCTGCCCCCCGCGACCCAGGACGGGGCCAGCGCTGTGGGCTCGGGACCCGCGGCAGCCGAGGGGGTCGGGGATCAGGTGGGCAGCAGCTCTGACGACACCGTGCAGACCGTGGCTAAAACCCTCTCGGATACTTTCTGGGAGGTGCAGAAGTGGGCGGAGCTGACTGACTCTAAAGTAAGTTACATTTGTTGGGGAGGGGTTTGTTAAATGTGTTTGTTTTCCTGAAAGCAAAATGACGGAAAGGCCAGTGTCATTTGACTCGGCGCAGTTGAACTTTACCTAATTATTCAAAACCTTCCTGATGTGAATGTAGCCGCCATTTGCCTGCACATTGAGACAGTGACTCAGTGCTGTGGTATTTTAGTAAATGTTTAACTAAGCTCTTTGTTGGTCTGGTCTCTTCTTCGCCGTTCAGGTGCTGACGTTTTCCTACAAACACGCTCTGGTGAATAAGATGTATGGCCGAGCCTTGAAATACGCCTCCAAGATCGTAGAGGACAAGCCCAGCAAAGACAACATGAAAAACTGCATTCAGGTACAACAGCAGTGACAGCTGACATGTTTTCTCTCTAGTCAACAGAATTGGATATGTGTGTTGTGTTTTTGCAGTGTCTGCAGAATGTTTTGTCAGTACTATTTTTAAAGACGCAAATGCGTATTCTTCAGTATGGAAGAGGATTAGGGCCCCATGTGAAAAATGTATTTGAGTTCTGAGAATTCTGACTTTAAACTCAGAATTCTGACTTTAAACTCAGAATTCTGACTTCATTATCAGAATTCTGACTACATTCTCAGAATCAAATAAATGTTTCACATGTGGCCCTAATCTTCTTCTGCACTTCAAAGACTATGCTTTAAAAAATAACTAACACATGAATTAATGATTGAACAAACCTGTAATATTAGCAGTATTCCTGATCAGCTTTGTTGGTGGAATGACTTCCTGTTTTGTTTTGTTTTGTTTCCCCCCCAGCTGATGCGACACCTAGGATGGACCCACTGCGCCACCTTCACCGAGAACTGGCTCCCTATCATGTACCCTGTAGACTTCACACCATTCTAGGCACGGACACACCACACCACACCACACACATGCATGCACAAGCAACATGGCCATACATGGTCCATACATGGTCACTCAGATTTCATGTCCCTCAGGGTCACATGGTCTATGCATCTGACCAACCAGCTGCCTCTCTCGAGAATAGACTAGTGTTTTTAATTAAGATATAGGTAATCACCAAAATGAAGGAAAAACCGGAGTGTAAAATGAGAGCCAAGTATATTTAAAAGGTGAAGGGTGTATTTCCCCTGGCTTGGTGCGAGGGAAATATACCAATAGATGTCAAGTGATCACCTTCATCCTGTGGTGAAGCATTTCAAACCACAGGCGACTGGTGGGCACAGAACAGCTTGTTGAACATCACAACACTGTAAACCATATGGCACGCCTGTCTCAGTTGCTCCATCTCTACCCATTTTGAATGCCACCATCAGCAAAACAGCGAATGATTGAATTTCTCACACTTTAAAATGTTTTTAGCGTCTGTAACTCTGTCGAGGCAAACTGAAGCTCAGTGTTTTCTTGGTGGGGTGTTTCCTTTATTTTGGTGTCTTCTACAGATTTGGAGGCTTTGACGTCCACCCATACTCAGCTGCCCAGACTGTCTCATTCATATAAGTAACCTCATTATATATACTGTACAAGGACCCATGTGGACACTGGGGGTGCATCCCTAGTCTTTAAAAAAATAACTGTGTGACTTCACCCACTCACCTTCAAAAAACAAACAAAACAACTGTCTGGCCATATAGCTGGTTCAGTAAGAAGAGGAGGAGGAGACGCTGCTGTACAATGTTTGGACACAACTTGTGAGGTCGCACAGTCTTCCTGTTCACCTGATTAAAAGGGAAACTTAGGTCAAACTAGAACTTCAAACCATTTTTTTTTAATTGTCCCAGCCAGGTCTGCTGATATGAAATGTTTTAGCTAATGAAATGTTAATCTTTTAGGTTCAACTAGAATTCATCGTCTCAGAACACAAGACCGTGTTGAGGTGCCTTTCTACCAGTACCTTACCTTTTTTCAGATAGGAGGGTGGAAGTGGCACGTGGGCTTTGCTCATAGGAAGCAGCAGAATCTCTTCATAACAGTACACTCAGTTTCTCAGTCATTTCACCCATCAGCCTTTGGTGTCAATGTGGTTTTGAAGCTCATATCCGCAGTATGTTGTGTCCACGCACTGTATGCCAGGCATCGGTGACTGTTAGGAATTAGGAATGCTAAGCCGCGACCATCTCTTGCTCGGCTTCTACTTGCTTCCAGGGGCCCAACTGCCTCATACTGCCGAGTTTGCCTAACAAGAGGTTACTTGAGCAACACATTTGACCACCAGTTACAGACCTCACTCTGTCTAGACAGAGGATAACGCAAGGGTTGCAGTTGTGTTCAGTTGTGGGTTGCGGTAGGATGTTCAGTACAGATTTCATTGTGAAATGTTCACACAGTATTAGAGATATCTCTGCAGCATTCAGAATGTTGCAATTGTACACAGTGTCATAAAGTAATGTACATACACACATAAAACACAAAAATATAAAGATGCAATATAAGTATATAATACAAATATTATTCTCATTGATGTATTTTGCATATATGCATGTCTTCTAGGATGTAAGGAAAAAAAAAAGTTTTATTTGGAAGCAGATTTTAGTTTGTTTCAATTTGAAAGAGATTTTAAACCCTCTACAAGACTCTGAAATACTTAATGTCATTATTTTCATGGGCGTGTGTTTGTGAATGACTTCATGTATACTTGTGAGCATATTTGTGTAAATGAATGTTTTCTCACCACTGAACTGAAAGTGTCATAAGCCAGTTAGCCATCAGCTATATATATATATATTTGTGTGTGGAGGGGAGGGGTAAAGCATGATTTTTTTGTTTTGTTTTGTTTTCAGACACCTTATTTACATTAAAAGTACATGACCTGAATACTGTAAAGAATGAAGATACATGGTTGTTTGTTCTTGCAGTGCCATGTATGTAAAGGGGGGATCATGCTGCATGTACCAGTTGGCATTATGAAGTTGAACTTCAGGGGAGTTCTGCACTTCCCACATTACTACCTACTGTTAACGGGTTACTAGCAAAATGAAAGATACACCTAAGTAAATAAGAGCTACAAATTAGATTATAGTTTTATAGTTTAGATCAGTGGTTCTCAGCCTTTTTGGCTTGTGACAGATTCAAATGAAGCGATGCCCGATGAACAGTGATGCCTGGTGAACAGTTCAACCAAAGAATGATTTTATCTTTTCAGGTTATTTCATTTAATTGATTATCAGAGGAGGCCTAGAGGCTGGAAACTATTCAGTGTTTCAAAATTTCCCCCCAAAAAAAGCAAATGTCAAAGCAAAAATCAGAAAAAAGACATGATAATTTTGTATAGTAGAGTTTTTTCTTTTCTTTTCTTTCCCTATCCCATAAATCATCTTGTGACCCCCAGGTTGAGAACCACTGGTTTAGATTATAATGGCTCTGTTATGGTGTTGGGTGCAGTTTCCCTGGCATGGCTGAAGTCCTCTCACCGGATGGGAAGGTATACGCTTACGAACATCGAGCGATCGTTTTCATCCCAAGGCCTTTCCTTTCTGTCCTGCTGGGAGTAGCTAGTCTTTTACAGGTTCACAATACCCACATATATAGGAAGTAAGGGGTCACAGAATGGTTTGATAGGCTTGAAAATAACATACATACTGTATGCCGTGGGTGTTTCTGTGCCGGATCAGATCTCGACTCATGTTAACCAGGGGGGTAACAACACCTTAATGAGATCCTATATGTTGGTGTTTCTGGGTTTTTTTTTAGCAGTAACTTGTATGCACTTGCTGCAGTAGAAAGGCATTACCAACCAGACACTTGGGAGTGCAGGTGGAGCTGTTGCCACACTGCTAAGCTGCTTCATCTCACAGAGGCCTCCACAAGTGCACAGGGGTTTATTGGAGTTAGTTGGGTTTGATTTTCGACTGAATTTTTGCTCATAACCCTCCAAAGCTTAGAGTCTATCATTGGTTACTTACAGTAATCTTTACCTCTTTACCCTCTGTATCTTCTCTTTTCTCTTTCTTCTTTTTCTCCTCTCTCCCCTCCTCGTGTGGGTTTTGGTTCAGACCTAAATTGCGTTCAGGGTTCAGCTGTCTATGTGTTGCCAATGACAGTTTCTCCGAAAATGGCCTTAACTTTCACCACAGGACTGTACCGTCCATTCTTGGCATCAAACAGAATATCTCATATCTCTATCGCTCTCACTCTGCTGGTGTCAGAAAGACTTCGGAAATGTTTCTGGATGTCTATTTATATTTAGAATCATAATACCTAGTAAATGCCAATATTTTACAGAATGTTATGAGTTAAGGTTGTATGTTCTTAGTATTATTTTATAACCATTCTTCCTCGATGACATATGGAAAAGACCGTAGCTACTGTCACACGATTTTGTGATCACATACATGGAATTATGTCACAAACAAGGAAAATGACACTGAATAAAAACGATTTGGAAGAATTCAAGTGTGCTCTGGTTGTCACTTGTTCTAGTGTACAGCAAGACTGAAATGGGATCCTTAGGAGTGGTCTGGGCACATTACACTGTAGATCAGTGTCGGCCTTGCAGATTAAATTTGGTATCCCATCTGATGACGGATTCTATATTTGGTCGTGTTTTGTAATTATATCTGAAGTGTAACTTGCTTACTACAAAGCATATGAAATTACATATTGTGTAAAACCTTGACAGCTAGTGTTTTATTTTCTATTCTATTTCTATAATTTCTATACTTTTATCACATTTTGGCTCAAAGATCTGTAGAAAACTGAGGAATAAAAAAAACAAAACAACCCTGAAGAATAAGGGTAAATGTTTGATATAGAGTAAGGACCGTTGCTAAGATTATAACTAACAATAATAGTTAAAATAGTTATAATAATAAACTGGACATAGAAAAAGCTACTAGACATTATGTACTTTTTGTACATCATGTGCATGCACATTATAGATTTTTTTATTGTATCAAACACAACAATGCGTAACGCGTAAAAAAAAACCTCATATTGCAATTCACATGGTTAAAAATGGGACATTGTTCTATCATTTATGCAGATGTACTGAGAGATCATTTGATTGTTGGGATCTGGATGTCGACCGTTGATTTGTGATTTTGTTTACAGATGAACAGAAACAGCTTTTTAACTTCATGTAGCACAGATCTGACCTTTGTATTGAGCGTAAACATGGTATCAGACCTGGGTCACATGGAGTTAATAAAAGACTGTCCTTTCCTGTGTAAATCCTGTTTACCATCTGCAGTGCTTTTTTAACTTAACAGGAAGCAAGAGGTTCAAACAGAGTGAGGCGTCACATCCAGAGCTTGGTTTCATCTACCCTTTGTATCTTTGCTGTGAGAGCGAATACTGTAAATCTCCATGTACACAAACGTAGTCAGCAGTGCTGCGTGAAAGGTGTTTCTACTTCTTGCGGAAAGTCAAATCTACCAGATCTCCCTCTTTCTCTCTCTCTCTCCTTCCCTGCAAGTTGCCATGAAGATCTTCATCTCCGTCTCCCCATCTTCAAACAGCAAGCTTGTGTGGAAGGACTTTTTAAAGTTCTCAGTGAACGTCAGATCCGTCTCAAACCTGATCTTGTTGGCCCAGATCAGAGTCGTTCCTGGCTGACAGAAATGCTTCATGGTGACCAGAAGCTCATCCAGGAAGTCGTGATGATAGACCACGTCAGCCGCCAGCACGTAGTCGTAGCGATAGACGGACGTAGGGTAGGTGTGCTCCAGGTCGTGACCCCAGGACAGAGTCACCACCTGGGGTGTGTACCTGCAGCGCCCCTTGGTGTTCCTCATCACATTGGCCTTCAGGTTACCCAAGATGTCAGGCAGGTCAGTGGCTGTGACTGAAGCTCCTGAACACACAGAGCCTGTTATTACCATTAACCAGAATAACATTAATAATGTCATTCTTTACTAGAAACAATGAGCTTTATTTCCTCTTTTGCCCTTTGAAGTGTAAAACTTGATTCCAAAGAGCACCTTTCTTGTCTTGGTAAGCAAAGCAGCGCTCCTCAGCCTAATTTATTCTATGAAAACAGTAATGTACTCAAGAATTTGAGTAGTTAGGTTTTATAGTATCTTTGCAACAGAAGTCCATTGATTGTAGTGATGCAGGGAAAATCAAGATAGGTAACACAGGTGGCACAGGTAAAACCAAGCAATACAGTTAAAATAGATAGTATGCCACACATAAGCCCTATTCAAGTCCACTAGTTTGTTTGTTTTTGCATCAATGTACCTGGTGTTTTGTGTGAAATCCTCTGTACGATGCCTTTGCCAAAGTCAAATCAAACTCCTTGCACATTTCCTGGACTCTGTGATTCTATTCACGTTGGCTTGGCCAAGTTGTGTGAATTGGAGAATGTTTGCTCACCCAGTAGACTGGCCACAACGGCGACCAGACCCGTTCCTGCTCCCAGCTCCAGAACCTGCTTCCCCTGCAGGTTCACCTTCTCCCTGTTGGTGTCCAGGAAGGAACACAGAGCCAGTGCCTGCGGGACAGAGGACAAATGATCCATCCTGTTCCAACGAGATGACAAAAGAGATCTTGTACTGTGTTTTGTTCAGTCAAATGGGGTTTGGTTTCTGTCATTTAAAACAGTGCTTGCTGGCCGGAAAGCTGTAATGATTTGGTACATATTGGTACAATATGTACCAAATTGGTACAACATATTGGTGAGAAACATAGTATATAATTTGTGGAACCCACAGTGTCTGTAACCTGCATTGTGGTATTTATTTCATCTTTTCAGAGGTACTCACCGCTGGCCACATCACTGCTCCATAGGAGTCTATGTACTCATAAATGGCAATCTCCTGCCCTACGTAGTAGTAGATATCTTTACCGTTCCTGCCATAGCAGCTAGGAGCCCAGGCCGGCTTCCTCTCCAGCTGCTCAGCTGTCTGCTTCATGTGCTCCTGACCTGTGTAGAGAAGGCTGATCAGATCCTAAACATTTTCAAGTGAGTTTCAGTTCAATTCAATTTAAACTTTATTGTCCCATGAGGGAGGTTTGGTTTGCAGACACAGTTTACAGTAAAAACACATAATGAGACATGGTAAAAACAACAAAAACAACAAAAACCCATAACATAAAAGCATAATAAAACACATGACGCATTGCCACAACATATACGATACGGTGAAACATCAGCTGATGAGACCAGAGAAGGAGTCAATAGCTTGATATAGTCCAATAAAAGGACATTCGTCAGAACTTTCACAGGCTTGAGATGCAACATCATTTCACATGTAAATTGAGTAATCTAATGGCAGTGTGCATACATGAGTCCCTCGTTCTCTTACGCTTGAGTTCCAGACCAGAAGTGTGACCAAGTCAACTTTGCTCAAATCCCAAGTCAGTCTCAAGTCAAGTCCCAAGTCTAAATGTAGAACACCAAGTCTCTAAGATTCGCTAGGAAAATCAAATGCTGGTGTACTGTCTTACAGATTGCATCTGTATTTATGACAAAGCAAAGTGTGCGATCAACAAACCTTGAATATTAAAGCAGATACTTTTGTTAGTAATGATCGATTTATAGAATATATAAGGTAGTGTGCATTTACACTGATCATGATGATGACTCGCCTATAATGTCTTCATCGCTGGCTGCGGTGCTACATCTGGAGTCACTGTTCTCTCTTTCATCCTTGTCATCCTCTTCATAGCCTTCATCATTGAGATCCATTATCCGCTCAGATGACTGACTCCACCTCTCCTCTTCCTCTTTCCCTCCCTCATCCTCATCTTTTCCTTCCTTATCACCTCTTCCTCGGCCCTGTGACACGTTTTTTGCCTTGAGTAGTTCCTTTGCCTCTACTTCATCATTATCGTTTTCCTTACCCTTATTGTTTTCTTTATTGAGATAGTGACGCTCCTCTTCCATGTTTCCTACCATCTTCTCTTCCTCAACCTCTTCCTCCTCCTTCTCTCCCTTCTCTTCCTCCCACTCTCCTTCCTTTCCCTCCCTCTCTCCCTCTTCTTCCTCCCTCTCTCCCTCACCTTCCTCCCTCTGTCTCAGCTCATCCTGTATTTCCACAACCGCATCACCTTCTCTCTCTCCCTCCCTGCAAGTTGCCGTGAAGATCTTCATCTCCCCATCTTCAAACAGCAAGCTTGTGTGGAAGGACTTTTTAAAGTTCTCAGTGAACGTCAGATCCGTCTCAAACCGGACCTTGTTGGCCCAGATCAGAGTCGTTCCTGGCTGGCAGAAATGCTTCATGGTGACCAGAAGCTCATCCAGGAAGTTGTGATGATAGACCACGTCAGCCGCCAGCACGTAATCGTAATGATAGACGGACGTAGGGTAGGTGTGCTCCAGGTCGTGACCCCAGGACAGCGTTGCCACCTGGGGCGTGTGCCTGCAGTGTCCTCTGGTGTTCTTGGACAGATTGAGCCTCAATTTACTCAGAACATCTGGAAGGTCTGTGGCCGTCACCCAGGCACCTGAGGACCGCAGTTAGAAAAAAACACAGAAGGTGAATGGATAGAAAGGACTCTTCCTGGTGTATTGTGGTAATTTCCTTTGGTACCTAAAATGGGTACCATAGAATTTTGATTTTGATCCCAAGAATGTTTCTTGTGGACAGAACATGAGACTCAAAATGTTAGAATGTTCATCACAACTGCCACTGGAATGTTTGTCCAAATGATTCTGTTGCCATGGTAACGCACCAGCGTCTCATGGAAATCATTATTTAATTGAATGATTATTTAAAGTTCAAGGCAGTCATATCTCATATTTACTGAATGTATATTAATGTATTTTTGCTTATTTATTCCATCTACCTATGTCATTTAAAAAATATTTTCCCCTCTAAATACACATCTTGTTGATATCAATTTACACAAACACTAATTACATACCATGGGCAAACTGATACTCACTCCGCAGTGGAGGGTATGTATGGGATGTATGTATGTATGGGAGCTGATTACGCAGCAACCCGGATTCTTCACTAAGGAGGTACCAAAATACTCTCGTACACTGATTCAGGGAGGGGAGGATGATATTCCTATTTCACTGCTTTGGCAATATTGCTGTGTAACTTTCATGTCAATAAAGCCCCCTTGAATAGAATTGAATTGAATTGACTTGGTGATGACATCATTTCCAATCAGTGCATTCCTCTGACGTACCGAGTAGTGTTGCTACAACGGACACAAGACCAGTTCCTGCCCCGATCTCCAGGACAGCTTTGTCCAGAAGACTCAACTGTTCACGATGAGTCTCCAGGTAGTGACAGAGGGCCAATGCCTGACAGCAATAAAGATTATATTATCATTCAGTATTACTATCTAATACTGTGACATTCAATATTACCTTTATAACAAGGATTTCAGTATAATATCAGTTGCATGCGAGAATACAGTTGTATTTTGACACAAGCAGGATAATTGACAGGCTTAATAAAAGTGCTACTCACTGCTGGCCAGATCATGCCCGCGTAGGAGTCAATAGACTCTTGGATGATGATCTCCTTCCCGACGTAATGGTACACCTCTTTATCAGCCTTGTAGTAGAAACTGGGAGCCCAGGCTGGTCTTCGCTCGCTCTGCACAGCTGACTCTTTGCTGTGTGAATCGTCTGAACAGCACAGAAATGAGACAGAGCCACTCGCATCTGTTTGGTCTGAATCAACATGTAGCGCATCTCTGCTCACTTTGATTGACAGCTTGGGAATCTCACCTTCTGCTCCCACTGCCTGGTTCTTTTCATCTTCTTCCTCCCCTGTGTCCTCCCCATCTCCCTCCTCCTCCTCTTCCTCTTCCTCCTCCTCCTCTAGTTCCTCTTCCTCCTTGTCCTCCCCACATATCATGAAATTGTATGATGTGGGCAAAGTATCCATGTAAAACCCTGTTAACTTTTGGAGAGACATATTATCAGAAATGCATGCAAAAACAGAGAAAATGGATGGAAAATGGAATAGAAATGCAGCTCTCCCTCAGTGTTCAAAACAGATTTTTGATTTGGATTCAGATTATTATCATTATTATTATTATTATTATTGTTTACAGTATAAACACTCACTTATTTTCTATTGACAAAAGTTTCTACGCACAAATTCTGCTTTGCTTTGAGTTCAGCTTCTCTTTAAACCTGTTTGTTAGTGATTATACAATCATTTATTATGTTTCAAGTCATATAATCTAGCCAGCCAAGTAGAGAAAACAAATCTCTAATCACCAGACAGCCCTCTATCATCACTGTGTACAGTAAACATAGTAAGTAAACATAGTATTCAAGGTCTTGTTAAAATAGCAATCAGTACATTTCTCACCACAACAGCTTCCTCCACCAGCACAATACGTTCAAGTTCAAGCCGTTTACCTGCAACCCTTTACCTACCTGCTGCGTGTTTATTTTCCAGAGATTGAGCTGAGGAGCAATCTGACTGCATCTCGAGACCTCAGACGGCGAGGTTATACAGAATCAGCATCCTGTTGGACACACCCATCATCATCACAAGGACACAAGTTATTTTTAGAGGGCTGCCCGTGATAAATAAACACCAGCAAGAACGCAAGATACAAGAGCAAGAGCGTGTGCAGATACACACAATAGAGCGACAGGCTGAAAGAGAGAGATGAGTCAGTGAGAGACAGAGAGAGAGAAAGAGAGAGAGAGAGAGAGAGAGAGAGAGAGAGAGAGAGAGATTAACTGGAATGTCATGATAGCAACAGCCAGGAAATTTGCTTACAGTGTGGCTGATGGATGTTCCTGTAGGTATTTTCCAGAAGCCTCCACCGTCTGCAATCTCATATTGGTTATAATATGAAGATAAGCTAACGGCTGTACTGCCTTCTTCTCTGTACTAACTCTATTGAATGATTTGACTATAACTGCATATGATATTGTACCCTTCGAACAAGATTTATCACAGGAACATTTCAATTTTGCAAAACTTAAAAAGTTAATAATCTGATTTTGATTGCTATTAATTCAGTGTCACATTTTCAGTATTGTTATCTCACAATGGGCACGGCATAAGTTGAAAAGTATGCAGTGAGGAGGTCTCATCAGGGCAAAAGCTTGGTCTATTTAAAAATGAGGCACAGAGTTTGGATCTTATCCATGTTGTGTGTGTTTGCTCACTTCGCTGCGATGCCCTCAATTGCTTCACCAGAGATCGGAGGTAACAGGATAGGGCTGGCGTGCGTGCAGACCCCAAGAAAAGAAGGGGCTCCTGTAATATTAACCTCAATTCCACCCTCCAGTAGATTTTGTCAGCATTTCACCAATAAATATCACCTCTCCGGTTTCTGTTATCGTTATGCTAAATCCTCTCTCCCCACGTCCTAAAACCTGTAACCCCATCCAGGTCCACCCTTGGTATTTTCTCTGCCCTGCATAGTCTGGTATGAGGGAGATGAGAGACGGTTATGGGGAGCTGCCAGTGTGGAGTGGTGAGGTCACTGCCCTGCTCTGTTATATCTGTTGTTGCTGTGGAGCAGCCTTATTTGGAAAAAAGAGAATAATTTTTCAAGCTTGATGAAAGGCAGCACTGCAGCAACGTGCAGGTCATTTATTATCAAGAGATCAAACTGGTGACTGGTGACAAGGCTGGTCTACAAGGTAGAAGACAATTTCAGTTGTCCAGCATGTCTTTGTCTTGACATGCATGATGCTTTTCATCAGATGCTGTCTCTGGCTAAGATAACCTCTCCATTCTTCCTTTATCCACCTCTTCACCACTCCTGTCCTCCTGCAGCCAAACAACACACATCCATCACACGAACAAGATGACAGAGAATGACAGAGGGCAGAAAATAAACCTGAAAATGTTGGGTGATTTAGAATCATAAATTAGACTTGGGATTTAAGAGGTCATATTAATAGCAGGTGGTTCTAACCTAGTTCTCGCAAGTAGATAATCAAGCCAATTGGTTAGCTTCCAAAAACACACAATAATTGTGTGTGAGCAAATGGTGGCCATGTTAGGCTGCTGAAACAGCACATGCAACATAATGTGGTGGGATGAGGGTGTGATCTGCAAATCAGCAAAGGTGGAAAAACTATTGATTGTTTAATTCAGTGAAAATGTACTCAGGTAATGCTTGTCTTGTCTTGTGCATGTCCCAACATATGTTTGGATTTCCTGACATTGCTGGATTTGCCACTTTGGGTACAGTCCTTGCAAATAAATTGATCAGTTAGTCTGAGATTGGAAATGTCTAGTTTTTGCTCAAATAAACAAAGCTAGAGGTAAAGGCTGCAATGACTGATGCACGGTTAGTAACAGGCCTCACTGTACTAGTCAAAAAGTATCAGTACTCATTAGTACTCCAATACAGTAACTACTGTACCTGTAATTGATGTGCTACATTCCACCTTTGTAGAAAATGTTAGTCAGTAAACATTGGAGCAAACTTGGTGTTAAGCTACTTTGAGTTAAAGGAGGAATGCAATGGGTCAATTGAAAATGTTTTTTCTTTTGGTTTTCACGTCTATGTTGTAGTCTTAACTAGTGATTATTAACCTCATGATGTGTCTGCATATGATGGTGTGAGAGGGGAAGCTTTTGTTACTTGACAGGAGGTGACGTTACAACACTTTATTTAAAAATCTCTGAAAGAAATGACAACTGAAAAGAAAAGAAAAAAAAAAAGGTTGGCAATAAAATGGCTATGGGTAGCCAATATTTTACTCCTAATTACACAATTAGATATTAGATATAAACTTGTTTATAAACCATGTCAGTTTCACTTTAAGATCGTTTAGGAAATCTTGAATTGGAGTTTTAATAAGCAAAAACTGGAACACTTTTAAAGATAAATATTTCTCAACCAACATATGAAAAAAATACAGATCACACCTTGATATTGTGATATATTAAGCAAGAAACTATTGACTAGATATCAACCTACAAACATTGCCATCTCCAAAAAAAAATCCCAAAGTTGTGGAAAAAAACATAGATCTACAACATACTGTACATAACAATAAATAACACCTTCCCAAGAAAGTTTCTAAATTTGAGAGGTATAGAGACAGTGGGCATATTCAATTCAGCACCATTCTTTTCATTACAGTCACTCACTCACACACACGCATACACACACACACACACACACACACACACACACACACACACACACACACACACACAGACAGATCCAGAGTCTCTGAGTCTCTGGCTGGCTCTTCAGGCCGCAGCCTCTCCTGAGTGCGGCACGGTCCACTTGTCCTTCCTCCAGCCTCGGTACAGTTTGATACTGAGGCTGGGAAGGTCGTACAGCTCCTCCATGTGGAAGCGTTTCTGGAAGCGCTCCACAAAGCTGTTCTCCGGGTCGAGGCGGAAGCGCATGGCCCACAAGATCTGCGTTCCTTCCTGACACAGGTGGTCGAAGGTGTCCATCAGCTCTTCCAGGTACGGATGGGAGTAGACCACGTCGGCTGCCAGGATGTAGTCAAAACAATGGGTGGCGCGTGGGAAACGCTGCTCCAGCTCCTGGCCCCAGGTGAGCTCAGTGACCTGGAAATAGGGTTGTTGGTGCAAAATCACCAAGGGTTTCAGATTTATTTCAGACCTTTATGTTCTACTCCTGATTTAAAAGGAAAACTCCACCCTTGGATACTCTTACACTGCTATATATCATCAAACTGTGATGTTGAATTTCAGGAGTTATTTTGCAATATGTTGTAAAATAACTTTTTTGGTGGACCCACTTTCCCTCAACCTGCCTCATCTACTTCTACTTCATTTAGTGATTTCCTACATTTCCCAGAATGCCTTTTGACAAGCCCCAGATAGGTGTGAACTTCTTGCATTCAGCTGTGGATTATACGTGTAGATGAGCAATAGCGACAGTGACAGTGGTTTTCCAGTTGAGAAAAAGTGAGTCGAACACCTTACTCAAAACACAACATTGTGGCTGCATTGCATTCTGGTCTATTGAGGCTAATGTCAGTGGAGAAATTGGTATCTCTGCCTCTTCTATGATGGATTTCTCCCTGTGTGCTTGTTGAACGTTGAAGCAAAATGGTGAGTCTAGAAAGAAGCTCTTGATCTTTGATTCTGAGGTGCTGATACCAAAACCTGACGTTTGGCATTGATGTTTTAAGTAGCTGAAAAATGTTTGCTATCAAACTCCATTGTAGCTGTGCTGGAAATATCTCAGTGTGATGTCACGTTGTCTACGTTTAGCCAGTTATCCACGAGAATAAGAAAAATACACCACCAAACACCACAATGGACCCACAAATGCAAAGTACATTGTTTTCGGGTGGATTTTGCCATCAATACTATGGATAAAGTACCATGTCAAATATCAGCATAAACCTACCTGCGGGATGTACTTGCAACGGTCTCTGGTGTTCCGGAGAACATTGTACCGGAGGTTCCCCAACACATCTGGCATGTCAGTGGAGGTTACCTTCGCACCTGGAGACAGGTGGGGCAGTTCAGAGTTAGAGGGAGTGAGGTACGAAAAGGCTCAGAGAAAGAAGAAAGAGAAAACATGATGGTGAAAGACTAAGACAGAGGCAGTGGAAGCAAACAACACCAAAACAACACATTGTTTTCGTCAGTACCTAATAGACTGGATACTATGGTGACCAGCCCGGTTCCAGCACCCAGTTCAATCACATTTTTGTCTGTCAGGTTGTACTTGTCACGGTTGGTGTCCAGGAAATGACACAACACCAGAGCCTGTTGGGAGATATTAGAGTCCGGAATTCAGCTGCAAGTCATCAGTATTGCCAATTACTGATGAACTGAATGACTGATGAATTTAACATCACTAATAAAGACGCTGATGGCACTGCAGCTAAATAATATAAGAGTTTGTGTGTACCGAGGGCCAGAGCACAGCTCCATAGAGGTCTGTGGACTCCTTGATGCGGATCTCCAGGCCAGCGAAGGTGTAGCCCTCCCAGGCCTCCGTGACGATGAGAGACGGACGGAAATGCCGAGCCATGATGGCTTTGGCAAGCTCAGCATCCACAGCAGGACCTGCTATGGCAACCACAGACAGACAGGCATCGATCACAGAATTAGTATTTTACTTCCATGGTGTTTCAAAGGCAAATAGTTATACTCAAAGTGAAAAACAAGTACATCAACAGAACACGTACATCAGTTGAAAATGGCATTGAAATACGCCTTACATCAAACATTACGAGTAACTTTTTTTGCATTTCCTGCTTTTTTGCTCCAAGAATACTCTGTGTCCCTAACTGACTCCCCATTGTTGAAATGTGCATGTGCGTAAGTTCCTTTGTGTAGGCCATCAGTATAACAAGCCTGGAGCAAAAACAGCTGTTTTAGGGCACAGTTGCCCAAGAGCCTGAAAATGTTGCCCTACTGTACATCTCACTAACTTTCAATACGGAGGAAGAATCTTCTGGAACCTACATGAAAAGAGGGTCCAGTATCATTTATGGACAGAAAGTCATGGGTCAAAAGTTTCAGTTCCTGACAGACAGGGTTCCCCACAGGCTGCATTCACGGTCCGGCTGAACTAGGCTTGCCTAGTCTTGTTTCATATCATATAAGAGGTAGCATTTGTTACTCTGCTCTATAAATGAACCCCATTTTGGCTCATAAAGCCCCTCTGATCCTGCTTTGTTTGTTTATTTGTAACGTAATCCCAGTGTGGAAGCTCCAGCTATCTCTGAACCAGTGTCAGTGTCAACACTAACTGTTATTTAGAACATCTGACACACAACTTCAGTTATGTCACACCAGTACAGGGAGAAGGTCAGGGGAGCCCATGGAGCAGCAATGAAAAGGTTGACTATATGAGGTTAAGGGGTGCTCATGAACTCAGTTTGTGTGTGTGTGTGCATGTTTAAATACACCTGGCCACAATACGCATACATATGGCTGTTGACTCTGTCATCAACTGACAGAGACAGTTATTTGAAGGAACTTAATATTTCAACACTTACACATGTTGGATCTATGTTGTATGTAAGTTCTGACAAGCTATTCATACCACACCGGTATAGAAGATTTACATTTACATACACATGCATAGCTAAAACAAACACTGCCACCTGTGAAATGTGCAGCACATAGGAAGTTATCAATATGTTAGAGGGCTCTAAAAAGTTTAAATTTGCCTAAAAATTATGTGACCTTGTTAAAGGACAAAAAAACAGAATTTGACAAAATTAGCCCTAATTTGGGTGTTCCACCCAAAAAAACTGCAAGAATTGTCGCGGTGTATTATTCAATCTTAGTCAAACACTCACCTTCTTCTCCGGTCTTGGAGTCCTCCATGGCCTTGGACTGTTGGGTCTTCGTGTCTGAAGGAGTCTGGGTTCAAGGAGCGCAGGAGGGCAGCAACACACAACCAGAACAGGCTACAAAATATCTTTGGCAGCCAAAGGACTTCCTGCCGTTCTTGGTTTGTGGTCCCAGATTAAGTCCTTTGGATTTGGGACAATCTGGATCCGGGTTTCCAGTAGGTTGTTAGAGGTCTACTTGTGTGGTTTTGAGTTAATGCACCCCCCTCCCCTCTCCCCCCTCCACACACAGACTTTTCCTACTCCTTCTCCAATCACCCCACGTCACATTTGTCTCTCCCTCTCTGGGCATGCTGAAGCCCCCTTCTCATGTACTAAAACCAACTGACAGCAACAGCTGCCCACTGAAACCGATCAGCTAGGGAGCGAGGAGGAGGAATATTAAAGAAATGAGAATAACACCTGGCAGAATGAAAACAGAACTAGGTGCAAGTGATAGCAACTGCAGGTAGTTATGCAGGAATAGCTTAATTATTTATTATTTATTAATTATTAGCTTAATTTCATGTGTTTGCAAAGGCTTCTGTGTGCGTGTGTGTATGTGTTGGAGGGACTGGGCAGAGGGGTGGAAGCAGTGACAAATGGAGACTGAAATACAGCCTGTGGGGAACAATCTGTGCAATGAAAGGGATGTGTGGCACTAAAGACTTGCACCTGCCTGAATCTCACGGTTAACACATCGACACAACAAATGACGGGTCTGAGCCAAACTGACATCACTATGGAGTTGAATTACTTCTATTGACAAAACATCACCATAACAATTTCCAATATATTTAAGAAATTCTTGCGGCTCATTAAATGGAAAATGTTGTAGTTCTTGCTCACAGGTTACTAGTATGTAAAAAACATTTTCAGAAGCATGGATAGTGTACAAAATAATGTAATATTATAAATACAGACAAACAATTCATCAGATGTCATGAGTTCAGAAAATACATAATTTTTCCTTCACATTTGTCTCCACACAAGACGTTTATAAATATCAAATATAATATTACAGACATTTCAGACTGTTTTTCCTCCTAATAATATAATTACTGAGACCCAGTCAGAAGTTTCAAGTTCCTACTTCTTTTCTCACAGCTTCTTCCCTCTGCCTCTTCCCCTCCCTCTTGTGCCTCTTGTGCCTCTTGTGCCTCTTGTGCCGCGGCCTCGCTGGCTGCCCTCGAACGCAGATCGAGCCGTTACCATGGCAACCTCGTTGCCACCATCACTGTCCTCACCAGAACTGCTGCTGCCTCTGCTCTGCCCGGCCCTCTGTGGGACAGTCTTAGGTTGAGGGACGGCCTTGTTATGGACTGAGAGGGACTCACTCTCACGGCTGGGGATGCTGACTTCCTTCAGAGAACTAAGAGGAGATTCAACAATGACCTCTGACCCTAGAAACCCTCCTCCTGCCACAGGCCTTGCATCCATTTCTCCTACTCCTCCTCCAATCTTCTGACTCTGGCTTGCCGCCTTCCCTTTCTTCGATTTGGATGGGGAGAGCATTTCCTCCTCCTCCTCCTCCTCTTCCTCCTGCCCCTCTCCTTCTCTCTCCTTCCTCTTCAGGCAGGTGACCGCGCGGCGGAGTCGCTGGCTGCGGATCGCCTGCCTCTCCTGCTGCTCCATACGGAAGAACGAGTCGATCCGCAGCTGAGTCTGCAGTGAAACAGTGGAAGAGAGCGTGTAAGTGATGGAGGGATACAAACTCATTTTATTTCCTTTTTCAAAACCACACAGTAACACAGGACACAGACAAGGGAGGGTGATGGAGAGAGAGAGCGAGACAAATACGAATGCTTTGATGAAGGTCTCCGAGACTGAAAGCTCAGAAATAAATAACTGAAACTTGAACAGGATCGGGATCTTCTGTTGTATTTCACTTGATATTTTCTTTGATCCAGCACCTATCTTTTGGATGTGCGTGTCTTTCTTTTGATCTCGATTCTCTCCCAGTTACCTGTTGGGTGTTGAGCTGCTTGAGAACAGGCTGAAGGGTCTCGTCTGTCTTCCGACTGCTCCATCCAAAACGACTCTGACAGAATGTAAGACTGCTTAAGGAAACATGCAAACTCATAACTACACATGTAACACAAAAACACACGTGCATGCACACACAAAGAAAGGATATTCTTTGATCAGGTCGAGGTGTGGGCGCCCCCAGCTGAAGGAGCTGTCTGATTGGTCGACAGCAGGCTGCATGTAAGCCTGAGCCACAGTAGGGTTGGGGAACCCAGGCTGCAGCTTTAAGTCCCTCAGCTTCTTCTTAACCTTGGAGTCCCGCGGGTCCGACACCAAGCGCTTGTTCTGCTGGGCCTCTGACCACCATTCACTGGAGGAGTGAGACAGCACACAGGCAAACACAATAATCCTTTAGAAATACTTAAAATACTATAGCTGTACACAACACAGAGAAATAAATCACCAACATTAAATTTCAGAGTGTGTTTGATTTAGCATTGAGGGCCAATAAAAGAAAGTGAGACATAGATGCACATACAGAGTTGGGCTCAATTAGGGCTGCACAATTAATTAGTTGTATATTGTGATTTTAGGACCCTTGCTGTTGCTGAATATGGACAAGTTGCTGCAAAAAGCCCAATAAAATAATTTGTATCCACAAATAATCAACACTGATTATTTGTGATTAATGAGTGTGATCATAATAACAAGATAATCTGTTTTATCATCTTAACCATGATTGTGCAGCCCTGTGTTCAGTTCAGCCTTCATTCAATAATTATGCTATTTTCGGCATTTTTGCCTTAATGAGACGGATTAAGAGAGAGAAGGATGGAGGAAGGATTAAGAGAGAGAGAGGGGGATGACATGCGACAAAGACCCCAAGCCAGATTCAAACCGGGACGTTGTGGTTACATAGTACTGTGTGTCCCAACTGAGCCACCAGAACTAAGAATATTTTTAATGATGAACGTTTGACTGAACTGAACCTGAATCGACCCAAACCATGAAACACACACACACACACACACACACACACACACACACACACACACACCTGAACTGTGTGAGTGGTTCCATGCCCGCCCCAGGGAACTCGTTGAGGATCTCCATGCCCGTGACGTAGCCGACTCCCGGGACTCCCTCTGTGTAGTCGCTGCCCAGCAGGTAGGCCAGGTTGATCAGCTTGGTCCTGTCCAGACCTGGAGCAGAGGAGGGGGACAGAGAGATGAGACCGGAGATGGAGAGAGAGAGGGAAAAGGAGAGGCGGAAGTGGAGAGAGAGGCTGAAGCGGTGTGAACTCCAGCCACTGATAGGCCCGTGTTAATTAGTCATTAAAAAGCCTTGTGCACTCAGAGCCACACCAAGGTAGTCTGGTGTGCTTGCTGATAGACCGTCATTCATCGCTGACAGAAACACCTGTCCCTGCTATGTGCTATATAAACTGCTCAGATTAGCACTGTGGTATCTTATACTAGCACACTTTTAACACCTACCTCTCCCATTTCCACACTCCCAATTGCACCTCAATCAACCGGAACTGTAAGACTGGGTCTGAACTTATAGTATAGTATAGGAAGGAATGTGCAACTCTGTCAATACATAGACTCAGATAGACAGACAGACACACACACACACACATATGTCAGGGCATCCAGTGCAAATAAACCTGTCACTGCATGGTGAAAAATATAAGAGCTCTAATAACTGTACTGAAGACACTTCAATACTTTTTAAGGTCTTAAATTTAGATCATTTATTTTAAGGCTTTGTCAGGACCTGTGGACAACCTGGTATGTGTGAGAGCGCGCGCACACACACACACACACACACACACACACACACACACACACACACACACACACACACACACACACACACACACACACACACACACAGAGCTGGTTGGCACTGACCCAGCTGGTTCTGCAGGTCACTGAACTGGTAGTGTTCGACGTATTTGTTCTGGCTGAAGAAGTTCTTGTAGACGTGTCTCCCTCCAAACAGCCAGACGTCCGAGTCGTCGGTGATGGTGCCGTGGGTCTGGTCGGTGCGGTCGAGCGCCGCACACTGAGCCTCAGCCTCCATCGGAGCCACCAGGAACGGCACGCCGAACAACCGCAGCAGCTCCTGGTGTGACCGAGAGGGGCAAAGACAAGATGAACACAGTCACTACTCACAAAATAAAAAAACAGAAGCTGACAAGCCTTCTGGTCGTTTGTGTCATGGTTGTATTGTCACTATTATCGCATGTCTTTAATGTGTGATTTGTATTGGAATTTTAAACGGCTGTCGTTCACAAATAAAATACTGAACACAGACAAAAGGAGGTAAACAGTATTATGAAATTGTCTGTTTTCTTATGGCTGTTTTAAGTTTATTCAAGTTCTGCTGATGAAATTATGCCAGAGATTAACTGACAAAGATACTATTTGTTAGGTTTTCAAATAAGAGTTTGACCCTGGTCTTATTTTACAATGTGCATTAGTATATTTGAGCCTGTTTTGTATCTTTAACATAATTTAAATAACCCTTTAATTTCATTAGGCATTAGGGATTATGTCCATGCTTCTACAATCATCTGAGAAATGCCCTCGCTCTTAGCAGCTCATTATCAAAACAGGACGGGTGATGGGGGATAAATAACGGCCGCACACTTTGTAGGTTTTACATCAGTGGAGATTTTATGAGGGAGAAAATGCTGAGCGACTGTGACAGTGTGAGGTGAGTGAGTGACTCACACACATGCGCGCACACACACACATACACACACACACACACAGCAAAGATGGTGAAATAATACCGAGTGCACGTCATGGCTGTGGGCATGTTTGGCAGAGGCCGGGGTTAAGCCAGAAAGAATGTTATCCCCCACTTTGCCCAAAGATTGACAGACACCTGCTTGGGGTCGTCATATCCCAGTCCAGTCAGTGACAGAGTGTGTGTGCGTGAGTATGTTTACAGTTCATTTTATTTTTACAATTATTTTAGAAGCTCACATTTCAATTATTTATATTTATTAAATAATTGAAATGAGAGCTCTATTTATTATTATTTATATTTATGTACAGTATATGCTTAGTGGTGGTGCTGGTACTGTGTATGTGTCTGCGTGTGCAGATGTGTATGCCTCTGTGGTTGTGTGTGTGTGTGTGTGTATACAGTGTCCTTAATTCACCTGGCTCTCCAGACACATCTGTCCGGTGACGGTGGTAGCCATCCTCTCCTGCTGCTGTTTCTGCTCCTTCAGGCTGCTCTGCTGCGCCTGCAGGGAGCTCTCCAGCGCCTCCAGCTCATCCTGCAGCACAACACAGGCACTGCATCTGCCCCGTCTCAAACACACTGTATATACTGTACTACTGAACAGCTGAGCAGAGCCGACGTGTTCAAACACTTCATCCAAAAAACAACTGCATTTCTGGTTTGCCATACAGCAGCCCCATTTAGTGCTACATGAATTGGAAATGAAGTGGATTCTTGTTTTCTTTTTTTTCTGTTCCAAATCCTATTGGTAGCTTCTGCACATGCACAGCCTATTGTAAAGGCCCAAAACGTAATAATTGACCATAACGTAATAACTCCCTGTAATATAATAAAATCAAAGGTAATGAAGCCCATAACGTACTAAAAATCCAATAACATAATAGATTTTTTTGCCCATTTTTGTTGCTGTGGGATCTTGTAGTATCGAATTTTCACAAATGAAACTGAGTATTGGTATTGGTCAAAACTCTAGTAATGTGAGAACATTATTGGAAATACTTACAACATCAAAGTGTTCCCATTCATTGGCGGCAGGTGGTGAGCTAGAGTCAGTCTCTGTGCTCTCCTTCGGCTCCTTCTCTTCAGTCTGTTCCTTTTTCTCCTCTTCTTCCTCTAATGTCAAAGCAACAGCTGGGGCACCGACAGCCTCGGTCAAACTCTCCTCCCGCTTTTCTTCCTTCTTGTCCCCGGCTTCATGGACCTCAACTGGAGATGCTCCTCCTCTAACCTCTATAAGTGAATCATCTGCATCGCCCTCTTTTGAGTCTTCTTCTTCTGACACTTCAATGAAGCTTTCTGGGAAAACAAATACAACACAGCACTTCAGTTAACATCTAGTTGTTTAAAAGTGTAGTGCAATGAGAATTGCGTTCCTCAATTCATGGTATACTTTAACAAATGACCTGTTAATATAAAGTTATCAAAATTATTGCTATTATTAACTGTCAGCATCGTGGAAATTTACACCCTTTGAAAAACTCTTCCTCTGTCAACAGAATCAAACAGATTTAGAATTCCAGTCTACTTCCTGGTGTAAATGATGTCACCTACCCCCGGTCTTTAATGAATGCTCTGATTGGTCGACAGTATGCATAGTTATTCAGGCATCCCACAGTCTGTCAGACTATAATCTGCCAGCTACTTGCCTAACTAGCCATTGTTGCTGGGTACCGAAGTTCCAACACTGGATATTTATTCCCCAAAATAGAAATACTGGCTGCAGTGGAGGCACAATCATAGGGAAGGTTAGGCTCTCACTCAGTCCTAAAAGCTTTGTGCCATCTAACCATCAAAAACTGAAACAAAATTCTGCTCTGTGTGTTAGAAATCAACATCAAACTTTTACTGACCGAGTTGAAATCATTGCACAGGATCTTTAAAAAGTAACGAGTGAGTCTGTTCTATAATTGCTACCTTCTGAGTCACTCTTCTCGCTGTCCTCCGTCTTCACACTTCCTCCATTCCTCTCCTCTAGTACTTTGACCGTCTCTTCACTCCTCTGCTCTGACGGTAAACGATGGGTTTCAGTCTTTAGTTCTGCATTGAGAGGTTCTCTTTGTGGTTGAACAGAGAGGTTGTTGGAGAAGGGCCTTTGATCGGAGGCAGCTCCCTGAGACTGATGTGAACGGTCCGCTTGATTGTGATCCAGGCTCTCTCCGACCCATCCATGTCCTAATTCTCCTCTGTCCAGCTCTCCCTTTTTCTCCCTTTCTCCTCCACTTGTCTCTGTCAACTCTCCTCGCTTCATCTCCTCTTCTGACTTCATCCCTGCTTCTCTCGCGCTCTCTGCCTCTTTTTCCCCGTCAGATATCCGTCTGTGAGGGCGCTGTAGTGCTGCGGAGTGAAGTGCTCTATTTCTCTGTCCAATCACCTCCTCCATCTCATCTTCAGAACTACTGACCAACACAGTGTCTTTCACACCTACAGTTTGGCCTAACTGGTTCCCCTCAAAACCAGAATTCCCATTAATAAACTGCGGTTCATCATCGGCTTCTCGCTCTTCCTCTGAACTGCTGATGACCAATCGTGGTGCGGGATGCTGAACATGTGGCGGCGGCTTGGTGGGCGAGCTAACAGTTAGAGTGCTGCTTTCAGCTACGCCATCGTCCTCCTCAGCCAGAGCTCGTTGGATGGCCAGTAGGGTGCGAGGGGACACACTGCCCCCCCTCTTCTCCCGGTCCGCCTTCTCCTCGTCTGAACTGTCACTCATAGCGACCTGGATGGCCTTGAGCGTACGAGGTGAGGGGGGCGACGTGTCTCCCCTAGAGGAAAGAGAAGGTTTCGATACAGAGGGTTTGGGGTCTGAAGAGGAACCCCCCGCTTCCTCCTCCTCCTCACAGACGGGACGCCACAGGGGCTCGGGTTTATCCGCTCCGCGTCTCCTGCGGCCTGACAGGGGGCCTCCAGACCAGGGCGAGGCCACAGGCTGGCTCTCTGGAGCTTTCTCACTCTTCTTGGAGCCTGAGGAGCAAAAGCCAAGTGTTGTTTTACATGACGAAACACAGACAAGTTTCACATTTCTAGATTTATGTCTCTTCCACCTGATGAAACACCAGGGATGGGACGATTTGCTTATCTCACGATACGATTCGATACGCGATATGGGGTTCACCATTCGATACAACCACGATACGATGTAATAAATAAAAGTTCAATGACAACAAAGTCTGACTGCAGAATTATGTTTATTTCTGAGCCACAAATCTTTCTAGCGATGGCATTGGCTTGCTAGAAAGTAAAAAAACAATTTAAAAATGTCATTACAAAGTGAAAATAATATAATTTAGATGGAGAGCTTGTGAAATTGTGATGGGCAAGCCGTCCTCATGAATACTACAGCAAAATAAAATGTAGCTAATATCACAATTCATTTTTCTATTGCAATATATTGTCCCATCCCTACGAAACACTGTTGACTATGCGCTAAAATAAACAAATCTAACTCACCTTTAACAAGGATATAGTGAGCATTGTCTTCTGAAACCAATCTACGTGACTCCACACTGTGACTGTCCTGGTCCCCGTCCTGTTCGTAGAGCTGTGGAGCGCCGCCGACGCTCCGCTGGCTCATCTCTCGCTCCACACCCTCCAGACGCTGGTTCAGCTGGTTCCTCTGCAGCAGGCCGGCCAGCTGGTACTGGGAGAAGTCTCCTGATTGCTACGGGACAAATGACAGGGAATTACTGAGGAAAGCAGGGAATATGTCTGCATGTCTGTCTCTCTGTGTGTGTGTGTGTGTGAGAGAGTGTATGGTACCTCTGGAGGCTTGTGGTACATGGTTCGCCGTCTTTTGGCAAACTCTTTCATGTCTTTGAGGATCTCATGTTTCATTTCAGGAGGCAGGGAGGCAAACTCCTCAGAGTTGATGTCCACTGAGTTGGGGTTTTCATACATTTCCTCCTGAGACACAGTAAGAAATCTGGCTTCAAATATCAGTTATCAAACAGCGCTGTCATATAAAGTAAATTCTCTTCATGCCATAGATTTCCAGACCTTGCTATTTCAGATTTTTCACCAAATGACCCAATTTGGTGTGGTAACATTACCTGGTACATTTGATAATTTTCAGCCATATCCTCCCACTCCCTCTCTTCCTCCTCTTCTGAACTGTAGGGACAAAGGAAAGGGCACAGCAGAAAAAAAACATTATTTTCCTCTTTTTTTTCTATATGTCATGCAAAAATGGCCACAGGCTCAAACTCTCACCCTACTGATACATTTAGGATCTGTGATTTTCAAAGCAGGGGTCTGTGGACCTCTAAGATATCTCAAAGGCGTCCCAGAAGAGCCCCGGGCAAATGAAGAACAGTTGTTACAGCATTTACTTGTTAGCGCAAGAGTCACATTTTATCTATCCTCAGCCAAATATCTATCTATTTGGGGTTTTTCTGATTACTACAGCAGAATAAAATGTAGCTAATATTGCAATTAATTTTTCTGCCCCACGATACGTATTATCACATTTTTGTATTGCGATATATTGAATTCTGATATATCGTCCCATCCCTAACAATGACTAGTAAATCATAACCCTTCTGTGGCCTCTGACCTGTTTTTGTCCTTCTCCTCTGCAGGTGGCAGGGCCGGCAGAACGTAAATGTCGTCCACCTCATCTCTCCGCACACTGGAGATGCTGGGAAGAGGATCCTTACTGTGGCAGATAAAAAACAAGAGGGACAGTTCAGACACAGCCAGTGGGAGCCAGTATTTAGACAGTGGGAAAGTAGAGAGGAAGACAGAGTCCGGAGAAACAGGAGAGGCAGGATTTGTTCCTAGGCCAGCGGGGGTCTCATGTGGCTCCAGAGGGGGATTTAACCACTCAACTATCCCCAGAGACAGTAATCTTGTCTGTTCTTTCCCATCCCTCTACCCGTTTACTTTCCCGGTCCCTTACCTGCGGTCTCCAAGTGCAGCTTTGATGGCTTGTCTCTTGAGGAACGTCTTGAGGAGTTTCTCGTTGGTCTGTTTGGACTCATGGCTCAGCTCCTCCTTCCTCTGTCTCCTCAGAGCCTGCAGGACAGCCGCACCCAAAGCTATGTTAACAGCAGGGAATTACATCCTCGTTTACCTGTATCAGCTATGTAACGCTTTACAGAAATAACCAATATGTGTTAGTTTGGAAACCAGATGTGAGGACTCGAGTCACATGATTTGGATTTGAGTCAGACTCCAGTCACAATTTTAATTGCTTGAGACTTGACTTGTACTTTGATGACATGAAAAGGTTTCGAAAGACTTGACAAAAGATCTTGTGTTTGTGTAAATGACTTAGATTGAAAGTTATGAGATTTGTTCCACCACACAAGTGAGTTTAAATTCTGTTTTCTGAATTTATACAGAATGACTGAATTTAGTGCATTTAAACTGATTATAGAAATCAAACTCATGATCCACTTACCAAGTTTTTATCCTATTAAAACGATATTGCATTGAAAAGTCCTAGATATTTTGTGTCTTTAAGATATTAAATTGATACTGGACTCTTGATTTGTTCTGACTTGACTGTGTTCTACATATAGACTTGGGACTTGACATTAATGACATGGACTTGACTTGGACTTGACTTGGTAATCTACATTAAGACTTGGGACTTGACTTGAGACTTGTGCCTCAAGACTTGAGACTGACTTGGGACTCAAGGAAAGTTGACTTGGTCAGACCAGGAAAGTGTAAAAAAGACCAGTTACATGAATAAACAGCCACTGTACCTACCAGAGTCTGCTTCTTCAGCAGCGGTGCATCCCCATCAAACACGAAGACCGGTCTGATGCGGAAGAAGAGCAGCTTGCAGACGCGGTTGAAGAGTGTGAGGAGGTGAGCGTTTTGAACACTGTTCCCTTCACGGTCCCTCACCCCCTTCACAGCCTGGTTCAGCCATATACTGATGTCTGGAAGCCACTGGTTAAGGTCATTGCTATGGTTTCACACAAGACAGTTTTACCACTCCAGTAAAAGACTAAGCAAGAAAGATGGGAACCTCCACAAATCACAGGAGGGAGGGAGGGAGAGAGAGAGAGAGAGAGAGAGAGAGAGAGAGAGAGAGAGAGAGAGAGAGAGAGAGAGAGAGGCTCAATGTGTTATTTGGAGAAAATGAAGAAACTATCAATCTTGCTGCAAAGTTTGGATCTAAATTGAGAAAATGTAGATATTGAGGATGATTTTGTGCTCCCCATCCCTCCCAATGTCCTGTATTGTTATACATTGACTACTGAATGTATTGAATTGCTTTCATTTGCTACTATCCTTTTAAATGCTATTGTTATGTAGACGAATTGTTTGTCTATTATCCATTATTTATTTGACTTTATCCTTTGCAAATGCTTTGGCAACATAGATCCTTTCTGTCATGCCAATAAAGCAGACTTGAATTTGAGAGAGAGAGAGCGAGAGAGAGAAACTGGAATGTCATGATACCAACAGAGAGAGAGCGCGCGCACCTCCAAGTTTAGGATACCCACAGCTAGGATCTTTCCTTCCAGTGTCTCTGGGTTGATGGGCTTCCCTGTACTCTCCAGTAGCTTCCACAGTCCGTGCACTCCCATGATTACTGCGAAACAGCATCAAAAATAACCCGAAATAAATATTGAAACACACGTCAATAGCTTAATTGTGCATAGCCAATTTGTGCATCTACTCGAAGCAATTTTGTACCAACCAGTGGAAGAGTTCAGTGGAAAACATGAACCTGAACAAACGTGCCACTTTTCACATCGGTGGTAACCGTATTTTTGTCCGTAGAGCAGACATTAACTACATCTGAAGGTTCCGCATTGGTTACGCCGGTTATATTCAGCTGTTACACCTTAAGGCTCCGGCTCCGACGTTCTGATCTCAAGTCAGATTGCTAACATTTGGTCGCTCAGAGAATAGCGTTAGGAGAACATGGCGGCAGATTCGAGATCAGCTTTGTGTCAGATGGACGGAACATTTGCCATTCGCCAGAGGCCAACTGTATCCGGTGACAAATAAACAGCTTGCTGCCGCTGCTTAACGCGAATTAACTGTGGAGGAACGACCCGTTCTTTGACGGTATGTTGCTTAATATTATGGCTCAGTCTTAAGAATCTAATGTCAGTTACATCGGGAAAATGTCCCCACTTGTAGATGGCTAATTTTAGCGAACAAACTGCCGTTAACCGTTGTTTTCCTTCGCCAACGCTTCCATCTGCTTGGCCAGCAACTGTAACTGACTAGCCAACGTTAGTGTGTATTGTTATCATTCAGTAAAGCAAGCTCAGCTGTAAACATTGACCTTTGACTAGCGTTGTGTGGTCGCTATCTGAAATGTATTAACACATAATAATAACATCCACACAGGAACTACAACAATTGGACAGTTCAAAATCAGTCTCTATTGTAACATTAATGTCTGATTGAGAGTTAAGTTAACAACAAGTCAAGAAAAAAAATAAATGTTACTCTGTAAACCGCTATGTAAACCGCATAGGTGGCTGAGAGCACCCAGAGGGATTTTGAAGGGATAGTGGCTTATTTCCTTTAATTTTTGATAACCTCACTATAGGTGTAATTTGGGTATACAATTCAGATAGGCTATTCTTTGGGTTGACAAAATCATTTTCCTGTTGAATGTCTATGCAGCAGCTCCAGACATAACATTTTACTCACATCACAGGTACAAGCCTTCTTTGGTTTTGATTTCACTAGTGATTTCACATAAGTTTCATGCAAGTCTTTTTCTTTTTTTGAATTGTCATAGGTGAAAGAGCCAACTGGCATCTCCCAACTTCCACTCAACCAACCCGCTTCCACCATGACTACTACTGTGAGAGGTATGTACAGTTTTGCTTGAAACATCAAGTGTTTACATTTCATGGACTGCTGTCTACATTCCCTATCTTTGAGCAGCCAGTCATAGCAGACTGATGAGCAGTCCTGATAAAACCCCTGCCAGCGTGGTTTGAGAAGACTCTCATTCATTAAGATATGACTCTCAGTAGTCATATCCTCCGTATTCTTCATTGCCTTTTTTTCTGTCTCCTGCTTTTAATGGGCAGGAAACTAATTTCCTCTCACCCAACTTGCATTTGAGACAGAAGTTAGGGGTAGGAAGAGGAAGCACACCTATCAAGTAAAGATAGTTAGCCCTAGACTCAGCTCTTTGTTTCTTCCAGGTTCTGCCCATGTGCCGGTCAGGGGCCCCGGTGACGGCATGGAAACTGACAAACCGCCGGCCGTACTGGAGATCATCACGGATCCACTGCCACAGGGGCCTTCTGCAGTTCCCCTCCTGAAGGTGGCCAGCCCCAAGCACAGCCCCAAATCCACCCACACTGCTCCCCCCGTTGCTCCCCGGCCTCTCGGGGTGCTCCACCTGGGCAAGGTGAGTCGGGAGGCCTGCACAGAGGTGGAGGCTGTCAGGATCGTGGTTCCGCGTGCCGCTATCATCCGGAGCGGACGTGCGGGGCCCGTTGAGGGGAAAGGGGAGTCCTGGCAGCAGGCTGAGGAGCAAGGCTCTCCCTCCCCCCCTCTGGTGGAGGACTGGAGGGGAGCGCTGGAGAAGCTGCAGAACTCCGAACGCAGGCTGCTGCAAGATAAGGAAGGCCTGTCCAATCAGCTGCGGGTACAGACAGAGGTAAGACCAAGTGAAGCTAGATAGATTGTTTTATTTGGATATTAGACCTGTGCTTTGCCCAATCAGGTTTATTGCTGTTTACAATTTATATGTGGGCAATTTAATTTACCTAAATAAAAAAGCAGTGGAAAAATTGGTACCCAGTGGGTCAGAGAACATAAAATAGAAGAGGTGGGAAACCATATAATGCACAAAAAAGTAGTTTATTTGCTATAAATAGTGCTATCAAATACAACCACTTCAAAGCAATAAATGAACACAAATATAGGCTTCGTTTAGCAGCTGCAACGTGTTTCAATTTAATTTACCACAATATGCAAACAATATCAGAAGTGCAAAGATATATCAATTTATAACGTTCGAGTGAATGCCAGTGTTTCCTGTATAATTTCTTGTAGAAGTGGGGGTAATTTTTGTTTTGCATTTTTGATGCAGTGTAATAACAGCTCTTATTTGGATATTTATATGGACAGTTGTTGTGTAATTGCAGTTATTTCTTTTGAGTGGGCTGAGCAATAAGGGCAGATGATGCATTTTCAGTGTATTTACAGTTTTCCAGCCATGAGGGGATGCACTGCAACTAAATAAATAAAAAGGAAACACTTGATTCATCTCCCTATGTATATCCCCCACTGAGACATTCAGGAACTTGGACAGTTTCAGCCATTCTCACCATGTGCCCCAGGTGAACCGCGAGCTAAAGAAACTTCTGGTGGCGTCGGTGGGTGACGACCTGCAGTACCACTTTGAGCGTATGTCGCGGGAGAAGAACCAGCTGATTCTGGAGAATGAGGCGCTGGGCAGGAGTCTGTCACACACCGCCGAGCAGCTGGAACGCATGAGCATCCAGTGTGACGTCTGGAGGAGCAAGTTCCTGGCCAGCAGGTATGGAGTGGATAGAGTCAGGATGTGTGATGAATAGAAATGAATAGAGACGAAGAGAGCGATGGAAAGGGATGAGAGGATTTATATTGGAGCACAATCAGCTACTGTCATTTTATCCTTGTTTTTAAAACTTTTAAAACTCTGAGGCAGACAAAAAAAAGAGATCATTTTCATACAGGGTTCAATAAGGTATCGCATAATTACTATTATTCTGTTGAGTGAGCAGTTGGATCAATGTTGTCTCTCCAGAGTGATGGCAGAGGAGCTGACGAATGCCCGAGCAGCTCTGCAGCGTCAGACCAGAGAAGCCCAAGGAGCGATTCAGGACCTGCTGTCCGAGAGAGAGGATTTCTCTAGAGACATGGTGCTCACTCACAGGTATCAACACACACTGGAGCGTGACTCAAACATCCTACACACGAGGCAACGGAAGCACATTCAAATAGAGTCATATCCAATATGCTGTTGGCACCAGGTTTGGGGTCAATTCATGAATGAACTCATCAATTCCAATTCAGCTGAGGAATTTGAATTTGAAGAAAAGCCTGTGAGCCTGTGTGCTGATGTTCTTGCATCTCCACTGTCAGATCTCTTGAGCAGCTCCTGGTGTCCCTGCAGTGGGGCAGACAGCAGACCTACTACCCCAGCGCCCAGCCCCTCAGCACGGGTGAGCTGGCCGCAGCCAATCACAAGATAGCAGACGCCATCAACTCCCACCTACTGGGCAACATCAGCAACAGCGTGGTGAAGAGCAGCAGCGCACCAGCTGAACAGTTATGCAACACACCAGCGGAGAAGATGGCTGAGAAGGTGTGGTCCCAGCTTCCGACTTTTCCACCGATGCCTTGTGTACACACTGTGTATTGTTGCTGACAGAGAAAATGGAGCATGTTTAATGGCAATCCCCCTGAAACTTTATCTGGGCTGCTACCATTTTTGTCATTGACTCATACATCTTCTCTCTTCTCTCCCACTTTCTGTCTTAGGTGCTGAAGATTTTAGATCCGATTTCCTGCTCAGAAAACAAGGCTGAGCCTCCACTCTGTGACTCCTCCCCCTCAACCTTTCTGACCAATAAGAAGAGCATCGGCAGGTTTCACCCATACACCCGCTATGAGAACATTACTTTTAACTGCTGCGAGCGCTGCAGTGGAGACATCTTGGTGCTGTAGAGGTCAAAGAGGGGCCATGCAGCCTCCTGTCTGACATCCATGCAGGGTCAACGCTCATTTCAAATGCTCCAAGGTCTGAACACAAGAGTGAACTCTGGGGAATATGGCCGCTCCATATGAAGTGACTTCCTCAGTCAACACCAAGTCAGCCTTTCTCACACAGACACTATCCATACCAGCATGGGTCTGCTGCTACACATTTCAGTGTGCAGCTGCCCAGGTTGTTGCATACCATTTGATTTTCCCATTTTCTGATGGATAGTTGTGAATTATATTGGCCTGCCGTTTATTCTGCTCTCTTTTGACCTTTGATCTGAAATGGCTAAATAAGAAAAATGGTGCTTTGTTTTCAATAATCATGATGATATGATGACGACAGATGAAATTTTAGAACCATTGCAACTTTGCTTAAACCGTGAAAGTGCTATTTATTGCTTGGTTGTGATGTCAAGATGACATCAGTGTTACTTGATAAACAAGCACTGTTAAGGTGTCTGCTTATGACTTGAACATTAGGCTAGTGTGTTTTAAGCTTTATTTATATCTGTATCAGTATATCCATAACTGGACTTATTCTGGACTTCATGGGTTAATCATGAGCTGATTGGACAGTTACACATCATGCACTGTACAATTACACACAGGAGTAAGGAAGCCCTCCATATTGTCACATGCCACCCACGACAGCAACATTCATCATTGATACAGTGATACTTGAGTACGACTCAAATTTTAGTGCTGCTTCAAAGGAAATGTTGAGTACAAAGAATTGTATTTTCTCAAAACGGTATTGTTGTTTAGGCTGCAGTTATGGTTGTGTGTTTTATTTATTCTAACTTGTTTTCATTGACATATGTCCTGTTCATTTCAAAGAATTTCTTTGATTCTGCGAGGCAGTTTTTCACTATACAGGAACTTAGATATTTGGTTTGGAGTGCAAAAATCATAAGCAATACAAAAGAGTGACCAATATTATTTAATACAGCATTTAAAAAATACTGGACAGATGTTTCTGCTGTGTTTGCCTTGGAATATACTTCTATGGAACAACTTGCAAGATACTGCACCTGCCATTTGAGATTTTCAAAAACTGTTCTGTGTATTATTTTGGTTGATTTAATCTGTATGGAAAAGTTTGCTCTTTCAGTGGTGGTGACAATAACATAATGTTAAATGAAAGCAAACTAGAAAATGATATTTAAACCTTTTATCTTTGTAAGACTGTTTTCCATGTCGGAGACCAAAATAAACAGTTTATACCTTTGAAATGTCTTGATTCTTTATAATTTGGTAAGATTATATGGAAAAGGCTGGCCAGAGTCTGTGACACACCGGTGCATGAAGTATTAACAAGTATTTAATCATGAAGTATTAACAAACTTTTCATCAGCAATGACTATTACAACACTTTAATCATGACCTTTGACAGGTCTTAATTTTTGACATTTCCCCAGAAGGTCCTTGACAACATTAGTGCGGATATAAACAAACATCCCAAACCCCAAAGTCAGACAGTTCTTGTTGACTTCACTCGTCCTCCCACCAGACCTTCTTGCTCTTGCCTGTACTTGTTTTGCCCTCCATCTTGCTTTTAAACGATGTCCGTAGCCTGGTTACAGCTGGTTTGTTTTCTCTGTCGCCAGTCGGCCCTGCCATCCTGCCAACTGCGATTCTGTCCTTACTCTTCCCTCTGACAACACCTGTGAACTCTGAGTCTTTATAGGAATTGGAAAAACTTGGGCCTCCACTTCTGAAAGTCCCGCCACTATTTCTGTCCCCAGATCTCATTGCCCTTCCACTATCCTCTCTCTGTCCATGATGTGTGACTCCCTTATCTCTGATGCTGTAGTTCGTAACCCGTTTCTCTGGCTGCTGCTGATGGAAGCCATCATGCTTCCTCGTAGGCACAAACTTCAAAGCTTTTTCCCATTCCCCTGTATCCTTGAGAGTCAGCATGATGCGGATCATCTGGTCCAGGGTCAGGTTTTTGGCCCCAATCTCCCAGTGAAGGAACTCATCCAGGGGTAAACGGGCGGTGGCCAGCTTCAGACGCTTGGCATTAGCCAGGGACAAGCCCGACTGGATGGAGCGGTCCACAAGCCCTCCGATGATGTAGACCTTGGAGTGGTCGAAGGTGCGTAGGACGTTAGGGGAGTCTGCGGTGAGGTAGACGAGGCGTTCTCGGGGGAAGACGTCAACATGGTGGCGGTCGGTGGCTGTGATGAGCAGGCGGTCCCAGGCCTCGGCGCCGTACCGCTTCAGCAGCTCGTGCCTGTAGGCCCCATCTGGCTGCAGGTTGCAGAAGTGAAGGTGGAAGGGGTCAGTGGTGCGACGGTTCCACCCTTCCACCTCCATCAGCTGGGACACCGTGTTGTCTACCTCACGCCTGGACATGTTCTGCTCGTAGCTCATGTCAAAGACCAGCGGCTGGCCGAACGTCATGGCCTGCACGCTCTTCCAGCCCAGCAGCCTGTCCAGGGACCGGCCCCAGAACTGCAGGAGGAACGTGTTTTTCAGTTCCTGTCCACTCTGGTCGTCCCCGTCCTCAGCCTCGCCATCAGGTGAACCCTTCTGCTCCAACCAGGCCGCCCTCTCCGCCTTTTTCTGCTGCTGCTTTTCCTTACGGAGCTTCTTGTGACCCTCCCTGATGGCCAGGTACTTGAGGTACTTTTTCTTTGAGGACTTGGTGGTGAGCTGTGCCAGCGTCTGAACCTCTTCATCCGTCATCTCTTGAGGCACCAGCTTCCCAGCTTGCTGCCACATCACCACCAGTTCCCGGGTGGCCTCCAGAGTGGACCCGTCCTTAACATCACCTCCTGGTTCTCCTGCGTCCTCTCCTTTTGCTTCCTCTTCATCATCCCCTTGTTGCTTTTCATCTGCTGCGGCTTGGGATCGCATTACAGATTTCCATATGTCCAAATCTATTTTCTCTTTCTCCTCAGGTTGCTCTGGTTTTGGCTGGGGGGCATCTTTCCTCAGTGAGCATCCAGTACTTAAGTGGCGGGTGATAGCTGCAGGGTGATGAGAGGAGAAGGCGCTGCTGAATGGGAGCAGTCTGGTTACGGTTTGCCTCTTTGTAGCAGTGGATGCCGCAATTAGACCGCATTTCCACAGTTCATAGAAAACCGGTGTAGTAAAGACCCGTAACATCGCGATAAATGATTAAACCTGCAACTGTGTCAATGTTAAAAGTAAGAAGGTACGGCTGTCACTGATGGACTGTCAAAGTTTGTGGGATGCGGAATTTAGCCGGACCAACACAAGTGCACGAAGCGGTTCAGTTTCTTCTCCATTGTCACAACATTTTATCCTAAACATATACAGTACTTGCACCCTACCACATTTTCCCAATATTGCCGAAGTTTGGAGTACTTGGCTCAACATCCATGCTTGTCAAATATTGTGGAAAGGTCACGTTGTTAAATGGTGTCACACTTTAATGTGTCGTAGTGAAACGCGACTACACAGCTCTGCTTGTCTGGTATTAAATATTTGCTCAGTGGACGATCAGGAAGGAACAAAATGTTCCTGCCGTGACAATCGTACACCTAGCATTTTCGTTATGATTTCTATTCTCTGTTAAGTATCGGTGTAATGTATAATAATAACTTAATACAACAATTTGACGTAGTTTCCAGTCGGATAACTCACAGCGTTGCACAGTAACAGTGTTGGTGTAATTTCCTCCTATCGAGCAAAACAAGGAAGTGTGGATTGATCTCATTTGTTTGCTTTGAACAATGAGTTTGTTTTTACCCAAACTGTCGTGCAAAAAAGATATAGATGAGGTGATCAAGGGTGTAGCAGAAAAAGTCGTAGTTTTGAGGTTTGGGAGAGACGAAGACTCGGTTTGCCTCCAGCTTGATGAGATTGTGAGTCAGTTTGCTAGCTTGCTGTCAGACCGTCATTGCTAATATCAACCCGTTGACTTGTATCACGTCTACTTTTGCTAATTCGTAGTTTCTTTCCTCCTTTAGTTGTCAAAAACTGCCCATGACTTGAGCAACATGGCGTCGATCTACATCGTCGATGTGGATAAAGCTCCGATCTACACCAGATATTTTGACATCAGTTACATCCCATCCACAGTTTTCTTCTTCAATGGACAGCACATGAAAGTGGATTATGGGTAGGTGAAGTGTGTTGAAATTTACATCCTCTTTCTTTTTGTGTAATTGTCTGATAAGTACGAAATACTGTTATTTTAACTACCTGATTCCCATATAGGATTGCACCGCACAGTATCTGATCGCTCACCTCACATGCTGGATATATTTCCAAGTGTAGACAAAAGTGCTCTTGTGGATTAAGAAAAAGTCCTTTTGTAGGTGGTTTATATGTGTTCACTGGAAACAGGAATCAACTCTATCTATCTATATATCTATCTATCTATCTATTCCCAATTCAATACTTCCTTATACTTTTCTCTCTTTCAGCTCACCGGATCATACCAAGTTTGTCGGCAGCTTTAAGACCAAGCAGGACTTCATGGATCTGATTGAAGTGATATACAGAGGAGCCATGAGGGGGAAGATGATTGTCCAGAGTCCCATAGACCCTCAAAATATCCCCAAATATGATCTGCTCTACCATGGGATCTAGGGTGGAGCCTGCGTTACAGTGGAGCTACAGATAACCTCCACAAATTGATTGTTGATCATAATGATCTGTTACAGACTCAAGTCAATCACCGCTGGTTGATTAACTGACAAAAACAGCTTCGACTTTCAGCCAATAAGCAGAATCTCTGAGAATGTTCTGATATTAAGCTTGGCTTGTATTCAAGTGTCTCAGATTAGGAGGGTTAAACTAAAATCTCATTGTCTATAATGTGTTCATTTTTGTACAGGAGGGGAGTCTCAGACTGTGCATCACTCCTTGATCCTTGTCGCTTTTCTATATTAAAAGATTATCTGTGCAGTAGACCATTGTTCATCCAAACCTCTTGGAAATAAGTATTGTGTGGGAGTGAAACATGATGGAAACACTGAAATTTATAAACATTTTAGGCTTGTTAAGATATGAAAAATACATGCACACATTCTTAAATGCTTTGTAACACTTTGTTTTAGTCCCATTTATCAACAACACTCCCATCTGATCAAAAAAAAATATTTTTATGCTACCAAATTATCCTCATAAAAAGAAATCTTAGTGTTGTACTAGACTTAATCCAATGCCGAGCCCATTATGTTTGATAGACTGCATCGTTCAGAAGTCTTTAGATAAAGTTTAGATAAATTAGGTTCTACTGTAATTATTTTCAGTCTTTTTCATCTTGTTAACATTTTCAGTCATGTTGTTTCCCATGGAAATACAGTAATAAATCAGGAAGTTACAATTCATTTATCTGAAGCAGATGCTCTGTGGTCATGTTTTAATTTTAGCTGGCACCATAAAGTTTACTTCCCTGTTTTAAATTCACATTCAACTCATTATTACTCATCATTCTTTGTTTTGTGATTTGTGATCTGTGGTATTTTCAGCATGTAGGGAAGTAGAAGGCGCTATTCAGATTTTGTTTAAAGAAATCAACTTACATTGGCGTACAAGCATGCAGTGATAGCTATTCATTTTACTGAGCTGTGAGGAGGCTTCCTCAGATTTGAAGTGCATTTTGTCATGTTAAGTGTTTGTAAGGCCTCTTTCTGATTCTTGGTGCAGAGTAGACAGTGCGTAAGGCTGGATATTCACCTTCCTGCTTGGGCTGCAGTATTTTGAAGATTGTAGAGTATGGACTTCATTCATTTCTGGGTCCCTGCTGATATTTGAAAACAGCTTGCAGGTTGGTTGGTGGGTCTGGAGTTCCTGGAGTGGGTGCTGAGTCACTCGCAGTGAAAGATGATTAATTTCTCAAAGCTTTTAATTATTAATTATGATTCATTTGAACATTTTCCCACAGGAAGCTACCACTAAGTAAAAAAGTAATCAGATTCCCAACCTTCACATCATCTGTCCCTCTAATTGTAATTATTAGGCATAAACTCAATAATAAATAAGTTCAAAATGATGTTTTCTTTTACACATTTTATTTTGAAAACAAATCAAAAATTCAATTTAAAATTATTTTTTGTCCTTTAACAAATTAGTAACGCTTCTCTACACCCACCACCTGTAGCTTATCTGTGAGAAATTGTGATTTTTTCTCTCATTTTTCTCTCACTCTCTTTGTCTTGGTTCTGCATCTCTTCTTCTGCCCTCAGTCTCCATCTGGCTGATCTGGGATCACGTCTCTCCATCCCTTTGAGACTAAAGCTGTATTTTCACATCAACAGGAGGCTGCAGGTTCTCTCTCTGTGACGGCGGTCTGGGTGTTGCATCTTGTGAATGAGCCTCCCAAGATGAAATACAAGTTGATGATGATTTGTCAATGTGCCCGTCCATCTCTTTAACCCAGACTGCATACAGAGAGTTGGTCCTTTCATCAGACTGTATCGCAAAGACAAAGAGATGGAAGTGAGCTGAGACAGAAGTAATGAGGTGTATTGAGTCAGTTCACCAGCTTACATACGGTAGTTTATAGCTCAACATTGAAATATTATGAGTGCATATATGACTGAATATCAGCTTCCAGACCACTGTGAGTGATAAAAAAAAAAACCCAGATGTAATGTGAAAAGGAGATGGCTCACCTGTGAGTGCTTCTCCTCTGTCTTGGTGTCTGCTGTCTGGCCTGATGATCTTTTGTCTAAATTGAGATACAGAGATGAGACATTTGCACCCCTCCATAATGGATGTAGACATCACCAGCATCCTGAAATGACTTTAAGCCTATGAATTAATATTTCCTTGGGATATAAAGAATGAAACACAGAACAAATCTCACCTGTGTATTTCACAGCAGCCACCACACCAACACAGAGTAAAACAACACCTAACAGGCCCAGAACAGGCCACTGCCATTGGATCCCATGGGCTGTAGATTCATCTACAAATACTGACAATGAGGGATAAATTTCTCATATGCAATACCATAGTATATAGTATCTAACCGAATAGGATATAACTCCCATTCGTAAATTATTTAAGATCGGAAGGCAAACTATGCCAGTTTACCCAATGATTTAACAAAGAGGAACAGTTTTGATAAAAAAAAACGATAGAAATATTGACATACATGAATTAAACTAGCTGTAGTCGGCCAAAAAGGAACGAAGAAAGGGAAAAAGACATTTAAAGCCAGAAACATGACAGTAACACAGAGAAAACCAAAACGTTAAGGCCAATTAATGGGTCTAATCCACAGAGAAAACGATATTCATTTTATTTATTAGATTTGCATATCACGAAAATGTATATAGCTTTCACAAGTCTGTATACTGCATTATAAATAAAAACAATGGAATAATAAGTAAATGTATTGATTTTGCCATCATCCCTACTCCATCATCTGTACCTGCAGCCTCCCTTGCTGTGCTGTTCCCCGCTCCAGAGTTGGAATCCTTGTGATCCTTGTACCTGTAACCCAGGCTCCAGGTGTCCCGGCCCCAGTAGAAGCTGTTGGTCCGGAGGGGGAAGAACGGGGCCATGAAGGCCTGCGCTCTCTGGGCCGGATGGACCTGCTCACTGTCGGGGTAGGCAGCATCACTGTGGTCCTCTAACCATCTCTCAAGAAGCCTGACGCCCAGATACACAGCACACAATTATAATTATTAATCAGAGGTGTGACCAAGTCAACTTTGCTCGAGTTCCAAGTCAGTCTCAAGTCTTGAGGCACAAGTCTCACGTCAAGTCCCAAGTCTAAATGTAGAAGTCAAGTCAGAACAAATCAAGAATCAAGTATCAATTTAATAAGAATAAATAATAATAGAAAACAAAATATCTAGGACTTTTCAATGCAATATGGTTTTAAAACTATAAAAACTTGGTAAGTGCATCATGAGTTTGATTTCTATAATCAGTTTCAACTTAAATAAATTCAGTCATTCCATACAAAACATACAAAAGTCATTTACACAAACACAAGATCCTACAGTCAGGACGGCTAAAATTTTATCTTTGTTGTCAAAGATTGCTCATTAACCAGGGAATCACACCAAGGATCAATAAACGGCGTTAGAGACTTTGATCATGTCTGACCTACTTGTCAATGAAGCAGTGATGCAGCATGAATACTGGGTCGTTGGCAGCAGTAGGGACCAGAGACATGGTGCCGTTCAGGTATCTGTGGATCAGGTTGTGCATTGAGGCATTCAGGTGGCGGGAATCCTGGGGAATGTCAAATCCTGACGGGGCAGAGGAATACGTTTTAACCTAGATTTATAATTTATTTTGCCCTCATTTTTTGTGCCCTTGATAGTTGACCTAGTTGGTACAAGTTGTTTGTAACATTTACTAATTAGCATCACTTACTATACTTCCAGTCTGAATGCATACTTCAGTGATCACTACAATCAATTTGTGGCTTTATTTTTTATCTGGTCATACTTGCACAAAGCTTTTCTGGAAACCTATGATGTTAACAAACTATTGAACTCCTGCTGACACAGATTTGAAGTAAGAGTTACTTGTTCATGATGGCATAGGACATTTAATAAGACATGATAAGCTATTTGATAAACCTTCTAGCTTGTTCCGGAAGCTGTTCGTGGAGGTTTTGTCAAATGGAGGGGTGTCAAAACTCTCTGCTGTCATAATGTCCTCCACGTCTTCAGCAGTGGGCAGTGTTTTGAACACAGGGTCCCTGCCGGGGTTGCGGATCAGACGGCCAGGTTCAGAGGCATCAGACTGGATGCAGATTATACCAAGAGATTCCTGAAATGGACATATAGTCTGTGGGGCAAAGAAGGAGCAGAACAGAAGTTAGAGAGAGAGAGATAGCACAGGGATTTGGAAAAGAGTGGGAGTGAATGAGTGAATGGCCATTTGTAGCTGTGACCTCTCACCTCCCACTTCGAGAAAGGCGAAGCACCGTCTATACGCCCATCTTGGCCAACTCCTCCAAAGTACTGGTTAGTGCAGATGTTGCAGTGGTCGGTTCTGGTCCAATCCCAGTACGGGACGTAGAAGTCCTGATCCCCAGTGAGCTCCCTAATCTCTCTTTCGATGAAGAGTAGAAAAACGCGGTGCCAGAAGGCGAAAGCAGGGCCGCGGTGTGCAGAGTTATTTTCAGAACCAGCGTAGCTCTTAGCCGAATAGTAGTGCATCCACACGTACAGGTCATAGACGCTGGTGTTGCGAAAGTTATAGTTCCCCTCCACTGTGGTGTCCCTGCTGGTAAGGATCGTGTAACGGCTGCTGAGGCTCCGCTTGGCCTTGTGCAGGCTGGACAGGAAGGTCTCCCTCTCCTGGTCGGTCAGCTCTGTTATTTCTTTCCTCTCCACATGATGCTGCTGCGAACACTGGGGTCCCTTCCAGCCCGGCAGGCACTGACCGCAGTCAAACCCATCATAGTTCCCCCAGCAGGTGCAGACCGAATCGTAGAAGGCGCGGGGCCAGTTGACCCTGTAGTCGACCGGTTTGGGGAGGTCTCTTGCAGGGTGAGGTGCACACACTCCTCTCCCTGAGCTGAAGCCACAAGGAGAGCCTTTCCAGACGGGGCAACACATCCGGCTCTCCAAAGCCTCTGGGGCGGTGCAGGGCCGAGGAAACTGAGCCTGCACGACTCTGGGACACACAAGACACAGCAGGAAGACCGGCCAAGGCCAAGGCCAGGTGAAGTGAAGTAACGGCAGCATGGTGGAGGAGAGGGAGACAGAACACCGTACTACCTCAGTCCCACTGGAGCACTGGGAGGACACTGGCAACTCATCAGCTTCCCATCTTGGCAGCTCCCTTTTAAAGGGCAAATGTCGTAAGAGGTTCTGGTTTGATCTTCATGCTGCAATATTTGAACAACTGGAACGTAAGCATTTCTGTGAATCCATGGGCAGTGTACATTGAAACGTGCATTGTTTCTTACATAAAGTTGTGTTACATAATGCGACCAGGCAATGGGGCTCATCACACTCTTTTCTCTTTTTCTGTTGTTATGAATTTAGTGTTTGGAGTTAATCAAAATGGAATTATAATGTAGTGATACACCAATTTCTGTGTTGTATCAGCTGTGTCAACACAGCTGTAGGACCCCAAAGTTCAGCTGGTTTGATCAATGTCCTGACTCCTGTGTGTGAATGTGTGAGTGTACGTGTGTGTGTGTGTGTGTGTGTTTGTGTGGGAGGGAGAGACAGAGAGAGAGAGAGAGAGAGAGAGAGAGAGAGAGAGAGAGAGAGAGAGAGAGAGAGAGAGAGAGAGTGAGAGTATGTTGGTGTTCATCATGTGCTGTGCGTCTCGGGAACTGTTATGAACACTGCTTGTATCCACACGGCGGGCAGAAAGCAGCACACCGGATGTTGATTAACCGGTACAGTATAGCAATGGCAGCGACCTTGTGCAGAGCATGATTTTAGTAACAAGCTACTTAGTGCCTAAAATGCTCTAATAGCGACTATACTGAGTGACGGTTTGCTGCTCATACAACATGATCTCCTTAATCAAATCCGCTATCGGCGGACTGAGCGGCATCTGTAGGACCAACGGTCAGCTGCCAGGTAGCGTTAGCCAACATCAATATATTTAAGTTTAAGTTAGATAGTGCTAGTATGACATGTTGCTTTTACACATACACCCTCATAGTAGTTATATTTTGTATACTGTTGCCAATAGCTGGTAAAACAATATGTTGCGTTAATTATTTACATGTGTATTAGAGGATTCGTCTAGGTTAATGGGTTAGTGTATGTGTCACCATCATCATACATGGGAAAATACAGGGGAAAAAAACCTACAGGGAATAGAATTGGAATTTCAGGATGTTGAATTTAATTAAATTAAATTATGTGAAATTACATGTTTTTTTGTTTTTTTCTTACCACATATCTGAGATTACACGTAGTGTTATATATATTATCAATACGGAATATCATAAAATGTTAAACCTTTTGATGCATAACATCAACCGTAATACATGCATTATGATTGAATGTAGGCTATTTGATTTGTTTAACTGTCTTTTATTTAATTCAATGTTTTATTTATAATGTTTAACAAGTCAAGACAACCGCTCTTAGAAGTGGAATTTCATGGAATTCAATTCTGTTTCCTGTTTCAATTCAATTCCAATTCTGTGTCCTTAAAGCTGGGTGCAATTCCAATTCCAACTACAGGAATTCTATAGGAATTTACCAGTCATTCTCAATTCAGTTCATGAATGAAACCCAAACCCTGACTGTCATCCCATGTTGTGTCAACATGTGCTGTCATACTAAGCACATTAGTAAGCAATATGTGTCGACTGCTGTTTGTTGCACAGGTGCTTTGCAGAACCACTTGAAGGTCCTGGCTGCTGGACTGAAGACGTATGAAATCCCTCCAGACTACAGCGGTAATCATAAACATTAAGCATTGAGCCTTCTCGACATGTAGTTGTGTGACTTTGACTGGAAATTCCCAGTCGTGTAAAACTGAATAGGTCAATCAAGAACACCTTGATGATCAGACCACCACATGCATTGGTCTGCTGTGTTTACAAAGCACCTATAGTGTGTTAATGTTCAAGTTAATCTTCAACAGTGAAACATGGCTCTGTGCCAAGGGGTTTGATGTTAGTTCGAGGGTACATATTTGCCTGATGTTTATGTACTCTGGGTGATTCAACCTATACTCCTGATCTCTTTTTTACCTCTGAAGATGTGGTGCTGCCAGACAGGCCCAAGCTAAAGTTCATGAACAAGGTGCCCAACTTTAAGAAGGCCAAGAAAGAGATGAAGAAACTGCGGGATATCCAGGGCCCGGCTAAGGCAGCAAACGCCTTCACCACCGGACAGTATGCCATTGTGGTGAGTGCGTAAACACTGCTGTCCAGTGAGCTGATATTTGACAGCTGTTCTGGGGCATTGAATGAAGATGATTTCACAAAATCTAAGATGCAGCAGTCAGGAATCATATATTACCAGACTCATAAGGACTTGTGGAACATTATCCAAAGTCTTGTTAAAGTCTTAAGGATATTATTAAAATGCAAATATTAAAATAAATAGTGGAACTACACTGCTTTACTCTTATTACTCCAAAGTTGTGCAGTTACTGCTAATTCGTAATGGGAGACGACTCACACTATAAGCATCCTGTTTCATGCTATCCCATTTCATATAGCTAAAACATGGCATCCAGACAGAGACACTGCAATACTGACTGTATTTGGAAACCATTACATGCTCACATACACACCTCTTCCAGCGCCCTTGGAAGGAATAGACGTTTAGTGGCCCCTCATGACTATGAAAGTGCATCCCGGTTGTTGTCAAATCTATACAAATATCAAATCTCCTGAACAAATGTATCCTTATTGTGGAGTGCACAAGTATTAATGCCTCATACAGTGAGTTTTATATTGTTGTGTGTTTTATACTGCTAAATGAATGTGATGACCATGAAAGTACAAAGTGCTTTGTCAGAGAATACCGTTTCAGAGTGATTCCCCTGTCTGTCTGCTCCTCAGGCCATGGGTGGGGGCTACCTGCACTGGGGTCACATAGAGATGATCCGTCTGACGATCAACCGCAAGATGGACTCCCGGACCACATTTGCCCGCTGGCGCATCAATGGCCCTTATAAGCCCATCACCCGTAAAGGCCTGGGCCAGCGCATGGGTGGGGGCAAGGGAGCCATTGACCACTATGTGACGCCCGTCCGCTACGGCCGCTTTATTGTGGAAGTGGGAGGAAAGGTGGAGCTGGGGGAGGTGCAGCATATCCTGATAGAAGTGGCAAAGAAGCTGCCGTTCCCTGCCAAGGTGAGATGACAGATATATCCTCTCTCTCCTGTGGTGCGTGGGGGGATAATTCTAATTTTGTCCGATATCTGTTGCTGTTTGGGTCTAAGTTATGTTTCAAGTTAAGGTTGTAATGCAAAAAATGTTTTTTTAATCAGAATAAAATCATTACCTCTAAAACATTTGGACTACGCTTATTTTAGTTTTAGATGATAGTAAGACTAAAGTACAATGCTAATTTTAATTTCACATTTTCTCTAGCAGTGGTAGTAATTTCCTTGCTGTAATGGCGCACCACTGCTAAATGAAGACACAGGAGACACTGCTCTGTGTGTAGTTGTCTTTGTCAACCGAATACATACAACAGGAGTTTGACTATAAAAAATAATTTGAGCACTGAGGTGTAAAGGCAGCATAAATATAACCTGCTATATATCCTTATCCTTCCATCCTATGACTGCCAAAAAAAAAAACAGAGAAAACTTTCCTCACCTTGTACAAACCCAACCCACCTTCATGTCTGTCCTCAGGCAAATGAAAGCGCCTGCTGACTTTGGAGAGGAAACTGTAACAACAATACAAAAAATGTTTTATTTTATCGCCTTGCCTTCCTTCAGGTGATGAGCAGAGAGAGCCTGGCAGCCATGCAGCAGCAGCAGGCAGACATGGAGCAGAACAACCAGAATCCCTGGACCTTCAAGCAGATCGCACGCGGCAACATGCTGGGCATCAGGCGGGTGCTCAGCCCCTTCGACCTGCACAACCACGGATGCTTCACGGGCAAATTCCACATCCCAGGCAGGGTGTGAGTTAGGCCCGAGGGACAAGAATCCATACAGCGTTAACATTGTGACGCTATCCATCCCCACAATGCCATTTAAAGAGTACTTTGAAGTATGAAAGGCTTTCAGTTTGAATTGATATGGTCATTTTCATTTTGTTTCATTACTTTTTTTGTTTTACTCAAAAATATAATTGATTTTGACATTTTATTTTCCTTTTACTGTATCAAAACGAAAAAAATATAGAATAAATGTCATTACATATTGCAATTTTGAGTTGAAATATTCAGTGAATCGTAACATTAAGAATTGTGATATTAGCAAGCATCGTGACAATATTGAATTGGGAGCTCTTGTTTCTGGGGATTCACCCTTTCTATGAACCACAGAGACTAGAACAACATGCAGTCCTGGGCCAAGGGAAGGGTGGACTGGGTTTGTTGTTGTTGGCATGGCAAGACTTAACCCCAAAGTGTCAGTGGATTTAAGATGGATGCTAGCTGAGTTGTTAGTTGCATGGTTCAAGCAGATAGCACTCACACAAGCAGCCTTCCATTCATATGCAAACCATTAACTGCTAAACTAGAATCGAGTTAAGAACCGTACCAACTCAGTTTGGGACAGGAAATGGGCTTCATAAGGTTTTGTGAAGCTGCTCAGATATCTCATACATACTGACACTTGTCAGACATCTCTTGCTCCATCTGGTGGGTGAAACTAATAAATGAAAACACAATGTCCCACTGCTGCTACAGCACTTTTGACCTGTTCACTGCCATATAAGTGACTGATGGGATACCCTACCAGAGTGCAGAAAAAATATTTTAAGTAAAATAGATGTATATATTTTTTTTTTTTACCATGAATAACAGAAGCTATACTACATATCTAAAGTTAATATGGGTTTTCTGTATTCAATCCAAATTTACTGAAAAAGTCAGGTTTTGCTAGTATCAGCTGTTACATGAAGAACAAAAACAACAGCGCTGTTAAAATTAATGTTATAGTTATAGCATTTACTGCAATGATGGAATTGAATAAGTACATATTCATTGTGAATATGTACACGTTTTCTTTGCATTGGTGCAAATTTTCCTTATTTTTAAGTCTGACCACTTTGATGAGTATATTGTGAATGAGTAATACCGTGGTAATACCAGGAAACATGAAGTGAAATCATTAGTAAGAATCTTAATTATGGAGATAAATTATGAAGAAATGAGTGACAAAATTCACAATTGTATAAGAAGCACATTACTCTGTCTCTATAGTCTTTTAACTGCTGTAGTTGGCAGTATTGGTGTGAGGTTTTAAGCTTTGTAGTGTTTAGGTGATAGCTCAGTTCACTGCTCTGACTGTGGCCACTCTGAATTCGCTTTCTTTTGTTTCCCACGTGTCAGCCGGTGGTCACTTGTTTGAATGAGACAACATCTTTTATACACCAGAGTGAACAGAAATACATCGCAAAAATCCTGTATACTCTTTCATCCCGATTAAGTGTTACCGAACGATTTGTGTTGACATTTCCACCCATGTGGTACCTCACGAGCGCATTTATCCTTCCCAACATGGCAACTCACAGATGACATGAGGCATGCGCATTGCACACTGTTTCAAAACCCCAGCGCGAAAACCTATATGAGGGTTCACAGTAAACAGACAGGCGGCTCTCAATAATACTTGTGTAGTTTTGCCATTTGATGCGTTAAGCTTTATACGACTTTTCTGGTTTTGAGAAGCTGCTGTAAGTGGTTGTGAAGACAACAAGCCCAACATTTTACACGTAGAACTCTGTAGGTGTAGTTAGCTAAAGCTAGTAACGTTAGCATACTTAGGCTAGTTAGCCAGTTGCCAATTGAAATAACGTTAATTGTATTTAGCAGATATGAAGCCTGTACGAGGCTCTAATCGGCCCGCATCAAAAGCGCCTAACTTGAAAAGCAAGAAAAAAACAGACCAGACAACACGGAAACACGCAGCAGAGTCTCAGGTAAGCGAGTGTTCATTCCTGCTGCTTCTGTAAATGGCAAGCCGCAAGTGTCAGAATACCTAACAGATACACTTTCTCGTCTACACGTAATTTTTTTTAGGAACCGGAGCCCAGGGCCAGTACCAGTAAGAGCATTCAACCTAAACCACCACAGAAGAGGAAAGGTGAGAACAACGTTCTTAGCCCAGCTTCCTCCAGTTCAATTAAATAGAAAAAAAGTCAGATAATGGAGTTATACTATAATCTGTAGTTTGGACTGTAGGCGATTGAAGGCCACACTGTCCCTGTATACAAACCACATTGTCATTCCGGTCTCATCTTGTTGTATTGCTCATCTCTGTGTCCCGAGTAGCTAAAGAGGCATCTTCAGTCCCTAACAAGGTCAGAGGTCAGGAGAAATGGAAGCTGATGCCCAGGTCCTCCATCATAGCCCTGGAGAACATACTGGACCTGTCAATACTGTGAGTGTCATCACGTGGCCTGCAGTTAAACTATTTCTCTATGGCAATGGGCAATTCACAGCTGAACCCCTTTTACCATCTGTAAGGGTCTCTGTTTTACACAGACAAGCTGTTTACTTATGGATAAGGCATATTTTGTGTATTTGTATAATAGCCATTTATGCCAACCATCATGTTTCTCAGGTAATGGAAATAGAAGGCACTTAACCCATTGCCCAAGGTTCTGGTTAATAAATAATAGATAAAAATCCTCTGTATGGACACTTCGTTTTTTCACAGATCAACTCTTAACTTGAGACGGAAAGAGAAGGAGGAAATTCAGAAACATCTGAACATAGTGAAAAACAGGTGAGTGAAAAGTGAAATTAACAGAAATTGTTAAAATGGGAATTGCTGGTATGAACCTGCTTGCTGTCATAGCTATGTATTCACCAACAAATGGAGAGTGGATGGTTGGCTCTTTTTATTTTCCAAAGGAAGATGAGCTGTAATAGTATAGGAGTGCATTCTAGTAAAACCTTTTTAATTGCTTATGTTCGTACACAATCCTCAAAGCACTAAACATGCTAAACATATTCTATAGCATGTCAGTGGCACATGACAATTTCACCACGGTACATTAAAGCCCAAATAGGCGTGTGTCTAGCATCACATTGTTTTTGGTGATAAGTTAATTTTGTGACCAATCATATTTCACAGCCCTATGGGTTGTTTTTTGCTGTACTGGAATATTTTTACAGTGTCTCCTCAACCAAACAGAATGCCATTCTGGCATTTTCAGCATACTGATGTGAGGGAAAAAGGACGCTGGACGCTGAATTACGACTGCTGCCCTCGTTTCACTGAATTTTTAGCACTGACCTCAGCCCCTTCTCATCACCGCATGCTGCCTCTCTTTCTTTTTGTCTCTCTCTGGTTTCTCCTGTCATTATTGTTGCCCATGACTCTGTCAATGTTTTGCCCGGCACCTATTGCACGCTAAGCTGTCCCGGGGGGGATCCCTATTTGCCTCAGCCCGCCCAAGGTTTCTTCCAAGTTTTCCTACAAAGGTTTCTCTTGGGAGTTTTTCCTTGTGTGCATTAGGGTCTAAGGCTGGGGGTGCCGGGTAGGTTAGGCTGTAGAATAGGTAGATTGTTTGTCTTGCTAAAATCTGCTCTTGCCTACCTTGTGTTTTTTTGCTATGCTTGTCCTATATAATTTTGTTCACCATTGATTGTGTTTAGTTAGATCTAGCTAGACACTTTCTCTGTAAAGTCCTCTGAGACATGCTTGTGATAAAGGGCTATATAAATAAACAAACTTGAACTTGAAAAAAGACAAGTTGCTATTCATGTTCCTCAATCACGCTTCTCCATATTAGGGGATTATTTGGTGTTCAGGATGGAGCACCTCTATAACAGCACGTACTCACAGGATTGGCCCCAATGAGATGCTAGATGGTGTTGAGATTGGACATGAGAGCATGTGTATATTTGCTGTTGCTCTGTAACACGACAATAATCCTAAACAGTGCTAGTGCACTTGTTTGAGCATGTGACCCAGAGCGCTTTGGAGACAATTGGACAATTTCATAATGATATCTTGACTTCAAAGGCCTTCTTGCACACATAGGGCATATGCTGTTTAACAATCACACATTTTATTTCCTGCTGATGAGCAATCTTCTGTGATAATACTGAGGATGTTTTTGATGTATTTAACAAGCAATGGAAAGTAAATCAATTTAATTTAAAGTTTCTACCAAGGCAATGGATGGAGTTGTCCAGGGTAGGGTCATAGCTTGCCCCTTTGTTTGCAAAAAACATGTTGATGTGACCTTTTTTCCAATAATTTCAGGTTCCTTGCTCAATGTGCAGAGCTCAAAGTTCCCGAGCAGAAACAAAGAGACGTGGAACATTCATCTCGCCGCCACCAGGAGGAGACCAAGAAGTCAGTGGTTGGAAAACAGACTCTGAAGTCACTGGAGGTGAGGGGTAGGGAGGGATTGATGAAGGTGGCCCTGTTAGACTTGTTACCAGGGGCCAGTTGCATAAAGATAGATCTAGTCTTAGACTTAAATCTGACTTTAAGTCAGACTTGCTATAGACACGTTACCTGTTGCATAAAGCACCTATGAGTGGCTAAGGTAAGACTGACTCACTTAGAATGACTAAGGTAAGACTGACTCACTTAGAGTGACTAAGGTAAGACTGACTCAGGTTGCTGTTGTGCAATGCTTGTAGGTAAAATAAGACACTTGACAGAGGAAAAAAATGGCGGAGGAAACGGCCTTCTCTAACGGCGGAGGATCAACACCGTTTTCAACTGCCAGAACAGCCTAGAATGTTATTTTCAAAATGTAATCTGTGTGATTACTTTCAAACTGCTATCAGTAACATAATCAATCAGAGTGCTCAAACTCACAATGACGAGGCATTATTTCTTTTAAAATATGTTGAGTAATCCAATAAATAATCAGCTATTTTTGTGAAAGTGTATAATCTGATTATTACCGCTTCCTCTGTAACTGCAATGTAGTACAACTACCTTTAAAACTTAGAGTAATTATATATAAATGAGTACATTATATATACTCATTACCCTCCAGCAGTGCTAACACCTGCATTTATTTGCCAAATTCTGCAATTTCACCAAATTTAATCAATTTGAGGGTTGATAGCTGGGGTGAAAATGTGGCAAAATTGATAATTGGAATTCAGTGGAATTCAGTGTACAATGGAGTCAGTCCACAACATTAAAATGGTGTTAGAAATGATTTTGTTTGTTTGGTTTGTTTTTTTGCATTAAAAGTGACGCCATTAGAATGTCGTCACTTTTAATGCAAAAAAACCCCCAACCTTTTCATACAAAGGGAAGGGATTTGTATCTGTGGTTGTGTTGCAAGACGTCATGTTGTGTGATGTGTGTTTCCAGGAAGCCTTGCAGGCTGTGGTCAATGCTCTGGAGAAAGCGGAGGAGCAGACTGCCTCTTTAGACCACAAATGCAGCACACTCAGAGAAAAGGTGGAGGAGGAAGAGGAGAGGGCTGAAGAGGTAAACCCACCCACACTTGTCAGCGCACAAACATAAGAGAGAGCAGGAACACCACAATATGTGTCCATATCCATCCATCCATCCATCCATCCATCCATCCATCCACACACGCATTCTGTTATGTGGAACATCTGCATAAATGTGAACATGCTACTTTTTCAGCCAAACATGTTTTTTAATCAAGATAGTTAGACTGGTCGTATGTTTAAGAGTTTGCTTTTTTTTTTTTATTCTGTTAATGTTTACACTTTATTGGACAGATGGGCAAGTGGAATAGAGGTGTAGGAAATACATTTGGATTAGAAATGGTGCGTTCTAAAAACACAGAAAGGCAAAATCTGTCTTTCTGCATTATTTACATCACACAGCCTGTACCAAAACACTTCACCTGCCAATTTCTTTTCCATTCATAAAATTTTCATAATTTCTTAATATTTATTAAGTCTGGCAAAATTATCTTTGAGATTTTACTAGATTAAATATTCTGTTTCATTAACATAGCAATCAGAAGTGAGGTGACCCAGAAACGGCCGGGAGATGGTGCATTTCTCTCCACGCTTGCACAAAAATCTGCATGTTTGGCTCCATTGATCTGAGTGCAAGTCCACACAACTCTTGTTGCTCTTGTGTGGTGAAATGTGGGTGCTAATTGCTCACACCCATTTTCTACTGAATACACCCTTTATGTTGGCTCTAGTGCGCACGTTGGTGTACGAAAACGTCAGTTATCAGATAAGCAGTTTGTTTTAAGTATTTAATTTACATCAAATAAATGTCATGTTATGGTAGAGATCTGATACAATCAGTTTCTTCTTGTCCCTCTCTTTCTTCACACAGATCTTAAAGATACCTGAGCAAGGAATCCTCAACCTGCCTGCTCTTCCCCCACGCAAAGACAATGAAACAGCGTTACAGGTGAGCACGTAGTGGCGCGCAGCACACCCATTCACACTACAGTGATGAGGACTGATCATTATTACACAGTAGCTGTTTTCACCTTTAAAGACTGATTCATATTATTCAGCACTTTTCTGTGAATAGGATGTGATGAAAATGTCTGAGCAGGGACTTCCTCTACAGGGAAACAGGAAGGTCTAAACATGTTCTCTGTGGTGCAGTGTTGCTGCAATATTCGAGAAAAATATGAAATCCGTCTTGTGAAAGGCACAGAACTCTTCCTCCTTAGGGTCTATATTGTCTGGGCTGATTGTGGTTATAGCCATTGCTATGCATTTCCTTTAAACGTTCTGACTGTCCCAGTTGCATGGAACAAGTTACAAAACAATTTAGCCTCTGCTCATCTTGATATCCTTCAAACACCACAGCTTAGCGTTATAGAGGACTGTAACTCCTCATTCCCAGAGTGGCATTTATGCTGACTTGCCATGCTATTGTACACCTGCAAGAAACACTCAGAATGATACAGCAGTACCGCATGTTTTTGTTTCACTTAGGATCGGATGACAAAAATGATACCAAACGCCGACTTGGAGACCACAGCTCAGCGACTGGGAGAAATCCTTCAGAAATCAGCAGCCATCCAGGATGCCCAGGCGCTGCTTGTACATGCACACAGATATGCTAATCAGCTGTAAAACCCTCACTTCATCCTGAAATGGTGTCTTCGCCTAGTGGCACCTAGCCAATGGTTGTAATAAACCCTTTTCTTCTGCAGGGATCTTACACAGGTGTGGAAAAGTATGAAAAATGAATTTGGTCATTTCCAGATCTTAAAAAGTTTGGAAATATGCACAAATCATTTGGAAAAGTATGGAAAATATTGTTTGGTCCCATTGGCTACACTTTATGTAGTTGTAGAACTACTGTCAGTTGACATACTGTGATATTTACTGTATTTACTGTGCAGAATAATCTTTCAGCTATAGAGTGACGTGGCCTAGTCCAGTGTGGGGCCATTCATGAATTGAATTGAGAATCAAATCAATCCCTGGAGTTGGAATTGGAATTGGAATCTACCCAGCTCTAAGGAAACAGAACTGGAATTGGAATGACAGAAAACAGAATTGAATTCCATTAAATTCCATGAAATTCTACTGAGGTTATCTTTGCTAAACATTATAAATCAAACATTATGAATCAAATAAAAGACAGTTAAACAAATCAAATACATACAATCATAATGTATGTATTATGATTACATGTTTTGCATCAAGTACCACCTGAAAGGTACCTTTAATTTATGTATATATTCAGTATTGATAACATGTAACACTACATGTAATCTCAGATATGTGGTAAGAAGAAACAAATAAATGTGGAATTTCACAGAATTTCATTGAATTCAACCTCCTGGAATTCAAATTCCTCAGCTGAATTGCAATTGATGAGTTCATTCATGAATTAACCCCAACTCTGGCCCAGTTGACAGTCATGTTGTCCACTCACTGTTAAAATACATTGTTCTGAACACCTGCCAAAATCTTCAAGTCCAGTCCAGAAAAGGTCTGGAAAAATGTCGAAATTTTCAGCTGTGATGAGGAGGAGATATGGACTAGTCATTTACTTGGACAGGAACAACAAGCAGTTCATTCCTCATTCTATCTGCGTGTGCCAATTCGTTTTCCTTGGAAGTGTATACTCACTCACTAGTACTCCTCCCTGTTTAATGTAATTTTTTTTTTTATACTACTTAACACAAAGGTCATGTTAAGAGAAACTACACTTGTGATTACATGCAGAATATCCCACTGTTTGTGTATGCAATTATGATTGTCAGGTTCCTCCGGCCTCAGTGAGTTTATAAGCCTTGTAAATGCTTGAACCTCGGGTGTATTCACGGTTGGGAAAGCAGTCTGATAAAATATTCAGTGCTGTGCAATAAAACCATTTGTCTCCCTTGCCTAGCATTTCAGTTCACATCAAATATTGAGGAAGTGGGTGATAATGATCAGTTCTGTGTGTGTGTGTGTGTGTGGGCGTGGATATGGGGGGGGGGGGGGGGGCGGTCTTGGTTGCTTATTTCCTAAGAGTCATTTCCACAGAAATGACAGCTGCCATTCAACTCAATATTAAACACAGGAAACTGACAAAACACGTGTGTACCCTGTCCTTCCTGCTCCTCCTATTGGGCTTGTCTCATTGTTGGCTCCCTTGAGTGTTTTATAGTGCAAAGGAAGCCAGGTGAATAGTGCTGTTTTCTAACCGGTAACAAGTTCTCATGCGGGTGGCCTTTTTACCAGATAGTCATTTAGTATAACCAAAATTTCGGCGTCTTGATAGAATGTGACTTTGAGGATGCCTTAAGCATTTCAAATTCTGCCTTTTTCTTCATATTCAACCCTCAGATTTTAGTGTTTTGTTAAAAGTAAAATCAAAAATACAATGCCATCTGAAATGGGACTGTAGATTATAAGCCTGTTTTCAATTATTCAGTCTATGTAGGTCTTTATTAATTTAAAAAAAACGAGCAAAGTTTCACCTGCACTTATAGTCCTTTAACTACCTTATTCCATTTCATTTCCAATTACTAGAAATGTTTATTTCTGTTGTGATTATGACAAAATGTTTGCAGTGATTTCAAGTTGTGGGTCTGCAAGGTTATGGAAAATACTCCGATATTACTCAGATTTGACTGTAGCTGCAGAAAGCTGTAGAATCTCAGCTTTTTTGTCTGAACAAGACAAAAGGCAAAGCTCTTTGGGGAAAGACCCTAGAGGTAACCATCTTGTCTGTCTTCACCATATTTGGGCTGAGACAAATGTAAACGCACATTAAGATAGATGACCAGAATACATGAAGTTCATTAGAATATGCCTGCAAAGAAACCAGCCTAACTAGTTGTGCATGTCTGAAATTCTTCCACTACAGACTGCATTCAAATGATTCATGAAGACGGGTATGAGCTGACGTCAGGTATAAAACAAGTACAATTTCTCTAGAAGTGATTGCATGAATGTTTTATTGTAAAAAAAAGAAAAGAAAAAGTAAAGTGCTAAAACTGTTAAATGTTTCATCCTTTTTATCAACAATGAAAGGATAGTTGTGCTTTCAACACAACACACAGTAGTAAAGCTATCCACAGTGGCATAAGGAATGCCAGTACCTTTAATAGCTAGCAAGTTATCAGTCCGGCTCACATGTTGCCGTCACAATGATATAGAAATGCCTATAATATACGATTTTCCCTGTAACAAGCTCCCTCAACTGGGTTTCCCAGCATGCTGTTTTGCATTCAGTCTTCCCCACGTCAGACCTGTTGCTCTAAGAGCCTACAAACATACACTCAGTGGTCACTTTAATACACCTAGCTAGCACCAGATAGGTGGACTAAAGCTGCCTTTTGCCTGAAACAACCTGAATTGACATTCCCCACATCAATACAGCAGCAACAGCCTGTCCTGTTGATGCCAAGCAAGATGAGCCATGGATTCATGTTTAGGGCAAATTCTGACCGTGTGATCAACATTTCACAACCAAGATTTGTTGGGACAGGCAGAATTTTTTGACTCTTCAGTCATCCAATTTCGGTCAACGTGTCCAATGTAGCTTTGTCTTCTTGTTCTTAGCTAAAGGAGAGGAACCTGGCGTGGTCTGTTGCTGCTTTTGCCCATCTGCTTCGAGATTTGGTGAGCTGTGTGTTCTTCTGGGATGCCCTTCTGCACATCACTGTTGTACTGAGCTGTTATTTGCATACTTGTGACCCGCCTGTTGACTTGAATGAGTCATGCCATTGTCCTCCGACCTCTCTCATCAATGAGGCATTTTCGCCCACAGGACTGCAGCTGACAGGATTTTTGTTAAGTTGAGTTTTGGTAATGCTGTTTCTGAGATGCTGGAACCGGTGCGTCTGGCAGGAATGATCATACCATGTTCAGAGGTGCTTAAATCATACGTCTTGCCCGTCTTACATTTAGTTTAGTTGAACAGTAACTGAAGCTCTCCACCCTGTCTGCATGTTTTATACTCATGTTTGTCTGTAGGAATGAGCTGTTTGCGCTTCTTGCCCTCAGAAAATTATTTTTACGTCATTCCAGATTTCTCAAGTCACAATAGCTTTGTGAATTTTATGTTTTTGCCATATAAAAAACAATGGTGACAAATTAATACAATTCAAACATCATTCAAACATCTCAGCTAGATCTGTGAGTTGCCAGCCTTCAGTGACTTCCTTCGTATAGAGTCCATGGAGTCATCGTTGAAAAATCGTTCAATAGTGGAGACAAGTGAAGCTCGGATAGCACGGCCTAAGCCTCGGGCAGCAAACACATACAGCACGGGGTTAAGGGCGCTCTTGAGGTACACCAGGAACAGAGAAAAGTATGTGACACGATCCAGCCACTCCTTTTCAGCCTGTGCAGTAGCCAGGGCTCGGAGGAACCGACAGACAAAATAGGGCACCCAGCAGGTGAGGAAGAACAGCATGGTGAAAAAGAGTACCTGGTACAGCCTGACCATCCTGCGAGAGGTAGAAGAAGAGGAGGAGGGGGAGGAGGTGGTGGGTGTGTGGGGCACTGCTTGCTGAACCTTGAGCAAAACAGCAATGTTACTTCCCAAGAAAACCAGCAGGGGCAGGATGAATCCTGCTAATGTCTCTATGACAAACAGCCCCATGTAAAATGGCCCACTCTCCAGGCACTGGTATTTCCCATTTTTTGTCTGCAGGTCGGCAGTGTAGAGGTAGGGGGCAGACAGAACTGCGGCCACCGCCCATAAGAGGCCGCAGGCGAGGGGAACGGCCCAGGAGGGGCGTCGCAGCCGAGCCCACACAGGCTTCAGGAGACACAGGCAGCGCTCCAGGGCCACAGCACAGAGGAGGAAAGCAGCAGCGTACAACCCCAGGCCCCGCAGGAACATAATCAGGCAACAGAAGGGCCTGCCGAATGGCCAGCTGTAGTTGTCAGCAAGGTAGCCCAACATGAGAGGCACCCGTAAGAGAAGCACCAGGTCAGCCAGGGCCAGGTTCAGTACGTACACACGGAAGCTGCTGGCTGCACGTGTCTCCTCACCGCTGCCTCGGCGTACTAGGTGGCGATGAGCCCGCCAGCCTAGTGCCCAAACCACCACCCCATTCAGAGGTATACCCACCTGGAGGAACCAAGAGCATTGTGAATCAGTTGTGATTAATATGACCAATCTTTAAATTTAAGCAGATACATTTTAGAGATTTTTCACTGTGAAGATGCAAGATACAAATCTCAGGAAAATGTGTAAAGAGCATAAAAGTATGCACACCTCTAGCTTATCCAGTGGAGTTTATAATAATAGCATTAATGTGCACACAAGAATACGCAGTTGACAGTTATTGAAGATCTCTCACCAGGGAGATTAGCAGGGTGGCTGCAATTTGGACTCCTCTGATTGCCTCATACTGGCTAGAGCTGCTGGAGTTGTTCTGGGCCATTAGAGGGACAGGAGACTGAGTGCCATTTAGATCAGCCATTGGATTTAATGCCAACCTGGGAGAGGAGCTGAAAGGTGGAGGAAGGAACACTTAATTAATCCTCCCAGCTGTACACATTTAGTTGTGGCTATTTTGCATCCCTCTGGGCAAGGATTCCTTTTAACTCAAATGGAGATTAAAAAAAAAGAAGCCACAAATGAAAGCAATCCATTATGCTGCCACTCAAAGATAGAAAATACACAAAATACATAAAGCCCGTGCATATGGTCATGGATTGCATATGTGTGTAGTTGCACCAAACACACACACAGCTCATGTCCACATCATACACCGCTGTGCCACCACATACTTCCTTCCTTTCACTTGGCTCAGTATTGTGTTGTCTCATCACTAAGAACATTCACAGAAAATGCCCCTTTATGTGGACAGTGTCAAAGCTAGGATGCTGTGTATGAGTTAACATACAAAGGGAATATAGATTCGCCTTTCATAATGTTTTTTTCTCCAAATCTGCCACATTGCACCAACCCTACAAATTCATTTTCTAAGTTTCCTCTTTGCAAATGAGTCAATGACCGAGTTGATACAGGTTATGAGAGTGAATGACAGAAAATAGTCGATGATTGCTCATAATATGGTACATCTTTTGTCAATATTACCACATTCCAAGGGATTGTCTACATTGTTGCAGCACCCATTGAAATTCCACTTATGCACTTCACCCCCCCCTCAAACAAACACACACATACAAAATACCTTTCATGGTTATCATAGACAGTAATGATTAAAGAATCTGAAAGGGATTGGCGTTCATCTGTTCTTCCCTGCAGCCACCACTGCCCCTGAGTTCAACATGACTCCATATCTAGACTGGGCCTGTTTGTGCAGAGCTGACTTGCACACCAGGAATGGGAACGCCATGCATGCAAACACTCCTTTCTACACAATAGCAATATTGACCTGCGCTGATATTACTGATAGCAGCTATGGTTTCCTGATCATAAATTAATAAAGTTCTGATTTCCAGAAATCCACAGTAACCAAGGAGTTTTGGAGACAGGATTTAAGGTCCCTGTCTCCAGTCAATGTTACAGGCTACTTTACATTGTTTAGCTGTTAAAATGAAGAGTTTGCTGCTTACCTCTTCCACTTGCCTTGTGTCTTAGAGAGGGAGAAGTGGAGCAGGAGAATAAGAAAGAGGGAGTGCCTTCCTGCTGTTTTAAGTACAATCTCTCTCTCTCTCTCTCTCTCTCTCTCTCTCTCTCTCTCTCTCTCTCTCTCTCTGTCTCTCTCTCTCTCTCTTTCCTGTATGATTGCAACACACATGTACTCCTTCCTATTAACACTATGACTACATCAGAAACACCAGGTTCAATCAGATTATCTCGTCATCAGTTATTGTGGATATCCGGTACCAGTGAAACTCAACTCTTTGCTTCTGTATCCAAACACCAGGTAGTCAAACATTAACATTAAAACCATGAATTACTAAACTCAACAACGCTACACATCATGATGGCATTCAACTGTTTTCAATTGAGAGAGAGTCACTCTTTTTCAATCAATTTAGAAAACAGATTTTCAAATTTTTTTCTAATCAACAAAGAACCTAATTGGAATGAATATCTTATAATTAACCACTAGATTTTTCATTTGAAGATTCAGTCAAAAATAATCTCTTTTCGGTGTTTGCTTTGGGGACATTTGACTGCTTTGTTATAATGTATCTAAAGCCACAGGTTTTGTAATGATAATTTAAAGGGAAAATGCTAAGAACTTTTGAAATACTTTAAACAACACAGCAATACAACTGCAATGGTTGACCTTTACCAGTAGATGGCAATGCTGGTCGTTTAGTAAGCTGTTGGTGTTTATTGTCGGCCACTCCTCTATTCTGTCTTGGTGATTTTTATGATTAAGGTTTTTCTTGGAGCCTCTGATTTAAAAAAAAAAACCCAAAACAAAATATTTTCATGGTGGAATTAATAAAGAATTAGTTCTGGAACCTTTTTGTGACAGCTGGAATTTCATAACATTGCACTTAATATATGAACAAATATATGAGACTAAAAGGATTCATGTTTCTGAGATTTGTAATGAACTGGATAACTTCTACTGTTATTGTATTGAATATAATTGTAGGACGGATGTTGATTGTCCGCACACCTAGTTTACACATCTGATTAGAGTTGAAAAACATCCTTTACAGATGTTTGTCTCTGTTCTCCTCTGGAAAAGAAACATTTGTGCAGATTTCTGAATGCACATTTTGTTTAAGCAGTCTCTTTTTGGCTAATGCAAAATGTATGAATATCATAAATGTGACTCTAAAAAGAAAAATAACACTTTTTTTTTTACCTTTTACCGCTCTGAAATTACAGCAGTCAGCTTACCTTTGTTCATCTGTAAACATGATAAATGATCAATCGTATTATCAGAATACATAACACAATTGCAAGTTCAACTTTTATTTGTACCCATATTGCAGTCAACACGCTTAGAGCCATGGACACAACAATTAAAATATCAATGATTAAAGTTTAAATAAACACAGACTTGACAGACAGTATAAAACAAATTTCAGCCAAAAGGCAACTTAAAAAAGGACTCAAGGACTTTTAACTCAGGAGTCTGAGTAAAAAGATTAATTTAAAACCAAGCAGGGGAGGGTTGGTGACCAGTTATAGTGGCCTGTTGTTGTGTGAAGCACTGACATTTTTTCTCTGGTCTCCCTGCCAGTCAGCTCTGTGTGGGAAAAGCCAGTCTCTAATATCTGAAGTAAGGGTATGTACACATGCTGCGGCAGTCACTCCAATTTTAATTTGTTTGTTTATCTTCTAATTATCTTTAACAGAGTTGAGTGTTTACAGGTTCCTTTATGTACGCACTTGGCTGATGAAACTGATTTAAAGACCATTTATATAGAGAGGGAAAAAAAATCATGGCTGTCAATCTGAAAATGAGGCTTCAAAGTAAGATTTTTTTTTTTTAAATTCTCTTAATTCCTGAAAACCTATTTTTAGAATAAAAGGTTTTTATCTAATTCTGGAACAATTGGAAGATGGAGGAAAAAGCGATTACAGTGTCTTGTCTAAGATGTTTGTTTGACACATTCATAAAGGAGACATGACACATTCATAAATGGCCAATCAACATTTCTGACAGCTTTATTACAGATTTAACATAATTACATAGTGGGTTTCGAATGAAAAGTCTGAAGACCCGTAAAATGTTCAGTTTAAAAAAAAAATGCACCTGTAGATTCAGTCTGGAGGTCATATAATGCTGTCCTCCACTCTGTTCAGCATTTGGTTTGGATGATACAAAAAATTATTTGAAAGCTGTTAAAGGAAAAAGACATCCAAATAATAAATAGGTTTTATATGTTTTAGGGGAAAATATTAACAAATGTCTAGCAAAAACACAAAAAGGATTTTTTTCCGAATTGGATCCAATGACAGTGTAAACCAGACGCAGAAGAATTTGTCATCATAACTAATTTCACAGTGATATTGAAGCATCTTTAGATTGAAAAGCAGTTATGTTACATATATGTTACATAAATGTGTAGAGAAATTGTTATAAATATTGATTATCACATCACAGCAAATTTCTGAGAGTTAATAAGTGTTGATTGGACTTGTATAAACACTGGCAGTGTTGTCTTTCAGAGTTAATTAACACTGATGATTTCAAGAATATGCACAATCAAGAATGTGCAATATATAACCTTTACTAAGACTCTGTTACCAACATTTTTCACGCCATTGAAACTCAAATTACAATCAAGGAGGAAATTCAAAAATGTACATAATGTTGTTCTTTCAACCAAAGACATTTCCAGATAAACTGACACCAATCTGTGATGTTATCAAAACCTACAGCCTGGAGCTGCTTAACTGACAACCAATAGGACTCTGTTGAGTCATGACATTTATTTGACTTTATACATTCAACAGGCCTTTATTCCAAAATGAGATATAATTTCACCAACTGAAAAAACTGAACTATAATCTTACATAAAGAATAAAAGTAGAAAAAAATCAAACAGATTATGTTTTTTTAAAGGATAATATGTACCTTAAGTTCTTGGTTGACAAAATGATCAGGCTTTTATAAACTGGATCCTCTACATTTTAAAGATATTGAATGATACATTTCAGGTAATGGTTTTGTTTTCCAAAACATATACAGTATATAGAGTTTTGGAAATGAGCTGTTCCAATATACCGATTACCTCAGAAAACCTTCCTGGGTCCTTTCACAGTCACATGCTCTCAGTTACATCAGTGTGACATCACAGATTAGAGAGAGGGACACACTTTCCTCTTTAGTTTCTGCTTATAATAAGAGACAGCAGTGAAGGCTTACTAACACTAACTTTGAAAAAACAAAATTGACACCTTGCAGATAGATACTAGTAAACAAACATTATGTAATGTTTCTTAAATTAATTTATATGACTATCAAGAATATGATGCTAAACGTATGATACAAATTATGTAGCATGGCTATTGCTGGTAAGTGGCAATCATTACGGACTTCGTAATTTAGACTATTGGCCAGCTTCTCTTTATAAAAACATCTGTTATAGGTCCCCAAGTAGACCTATTATTTTATGGTACAACAGTTCCAGTATTGCTTTTCACTGGTTCTCAACTGATTTACCCGTGTGAACTACCTTTTCCAGTGAACACAGAGTGAGAAAATGAGAGTGTGTAAATTTAAACTAGATTGTAAAAGTGAATCATAGCCAACATTTCTCTTTCCACCTGTAAACTCCACCCACACTTCCTTGAAACCTATGGTTAATTTTAGACACAGTGTTTTTTTCTAATGCCACGGCATGTTTGTATGCCATTGTGAACGAGCAGGAATGACAGTATATATATCACAGATTGTTGTAATACTCATTTGCTCTTCGATTTGTCTAGATTACAGTATTTGTATATCATTTGTTTTGGAATAAAACCGAATTGATAGCTTCTTAAAGATATGAAATTACACTACATGTGTCTAGAGCAAAAGCTGTGGTTGTGTCAGCGCTCTCTGAAAATTTCCCTGCGGTGCCACATATGTCATTCAACGGGGACACACACAGACCAAGACAGGATGACGGCATAGAGAGCTGGAAATATTACCAGATAATATCAGCTGTGTGTCTGTGCTCTCATGCATATCCCACATATGACAGGAAAACAGAGAGTGAAGTCAAGCTCTTGGGTTGCCCACGTGGAAACACTTGAGTCAATGAGAGAGAGACACATAGATCGCATTGTAGGAACAGAGAGAAAAAGAAAGGAAGTTATGTTTTTTTTTTTTTTTTTAAGCTTGACATAAAGAGAATACACAAAATCCGCTGCTAAGAACTTTCACGCTGCTTTCATTTCTGGTTTCCTTTGTAGTAAGTCATGAAAGAATCGAAAGTGCCAAAAGAAGAGGTTAAGAGTGAAGGTGACTACATTTTTCAGTTTGTCCCTTTTGGCTGTCTCAAACATCTTCATAAGATCACAATCTGATGTCCCATGAACACACACCCACACACTCTCTCTCTCTCTCTCTCTGTCTCTCTGTCTGTCTGTCTGTCTCTCTCTCTCTCTCTCTCTCTCTCTCTCTCTCTCTCTCTCTCTCTGTCTCTCTCTCTCTCTCTCTCTCCTTTACACATGAGAAGAGGTTCTGGATCAGCAAGGGAATATCGCTATAGAACCTCAAACACTACACAATCTCGTTGGTTGCGTAATTGTTGCTGACACTGCTAGTTTGAACAAAAAAAAAACTTGAAAAAACCCTTGTAGAGTGAGTTCATCCCATACATATTATTTGATACATATGTGAGGAAGAGACAGAGAGATGAACAGAAGAAGTGAGGATTGAGGAGGATGCCTCCTCTGCTAGTCTATTACACACTGTGAATTTCCAGTACAGCTTTGTGGGGGGGCCCCCAACTCTGCCTCTGCTTCTTCCCCCGCCTTCTCTCACACTTTCAACCTTTTCCCCTTCCACTTCATGATCTCAGTCTCTTCTGTATTTTTTTTCTAATGTGTTCTTTTTTTAACACACTCATGGGACGCTGTTTGATTTCGGACTGTAGCGAGAGAGAAGACTGAATGAATTTCTCAGAGTTTGGCTCTGTCTAGACAAATGTGCAGAGGGGATTCTCAGAGCCAGCGATGGGGATGGATGGTGAGAGTGGATGGGGAGGCACCTTGTCTTCTCAGAAACGACCAGAATGACTTGGTTACCGGGTTACCGCAAGCAAACACACTGTGGCGACGTTAGATTCTGGGCCAACTCGAGACTACATCTGAGAAACGTAATGAGGATAGTGTGCAGGATCACAGTCATTTAGTGGAAAGGGTCTTTTTCAAAATCCCCGTCGGTGACACACCCATAACTGACAAACAGACATCCAATTCATTTCAAACCCTTACACAGTCATAATGTAATTGGAAAGGTGGCTTGATAAATAATAGATGCTCAATCAACAATGATCAAATCTGATCAAATGTGTAAATATGTGAATATTATTGAGATAACAGTTCATTGTGTTGATTGTTGATTGAAAATCTATAAACCACTGAGCGCTCTCCTTAATCCATGTTTATAGAAAAGGGAAGGTCCATAGAAAACATTGTAGAGTTGGAAAAGTTCAGTCCCAAATTGATATTCACAGCTCCTGATCCAAGGACAGATTGTATCTATCCGCTAAAAATAAATTATGCATTATGTATGAAGTATTATGGACCTGTAACTGGTGTATTTACATTTGTATCACCTCAGTTGTTTCTTAAAAGAGAGTGGGGATTCCTCTCCCCTTAGTGTCTTTTAGTATTATTTCTTTATTTATTCATTTATTTATGTATTTGTTTGTTTGTTCTTTTTATTGAGGCAACAGGAAAGGTAAGGGAGACAGTAGGGGAAACACTGGAGAGCAGCTTCTGACAGATATTGATCCTGAGCCGGCAGGGTTCATGTGGTCCCAGAGGCAAAGGTCATTACCCATACACTCTTGACTGGTCACATTTCATTTAAAAGTTTGGTAAATAGCATAAAACAAGCTGATATTAAATTAAGGTGATTTGAAAATTAAGAAATATAAATTTTGTGGTTGTCTCTGTGGCTTATAGTCATTTAGCTTCAATTATCTTCAGCCTCATTAAATCTCTCAGGTCAATAGTTTATTTCTGCCCAGACATTGTTTAAACCAGTCATATGTTGTGGCTCCTTGTTCTTTTCCTGTCAAATCTATGATGGTTGAGTGAAACAATTATCAACAAATCTTGATATAACTTGAAAATATGATTTAATTTCCTTTCAATGTGTCAAGAGTGACTGCCATCATCCTTGGCAACGTCTTTCATCACCATCACAAATGACCCAACAGGTAAATAACCTGATTCATTTCGAGAACTGAATATATTTTCTCTGCCGTAGGCAGCATTTACATAAAAAAAAAATCGATGGCATCTTACAGCAAATTTGTTGCGTGAATTCCTTTTCGTTTCAATACTCATTCTGTTAGAAGGGGATTTTACATGAGTCATATACAAGTATATAAAAGACATGCAGACCCACATTTTGGTTTACTGTTCATTGAGTGGCAGACAGATAGACGGAGAGGGCGGAGAGAAGAGTGAGGAGCAAACAGCAAGAAAGAGAGAAACAGAGAGAGAGAGAGCGAGACAGACAGAGAGAGAGAGACAGAGAGAGACAGAGAGAGAGAGAGACAGAGAGAGAGAGAGAGAGAGAGAGAGAGAGAGAGAGTGGTCGCAGCTCATACAGAAGTACACGGAAAGAGGAAGTGCTGTTGGTGTCCTCAGGAGACAGGTCAGTGGTATGTAGCTATTATAACACACACACACACACACATGCACACACACACGCACACACACATACTTACTTACTGACAACATTACGACCTAGAATGTGTCTTGATCCTCAACCATAGGCTACAATTACTTGGCATGTGCTCAACACATTACATCCTGTAGTGCTCAGCAGCGTAGCTATTGTTGTACATTTTATTAGCAGCCGGTGTTATTTGCCCATCACCTTGAGTCTTTGACTTGTTGTCTTTCTCTGAAGACTTTAGTGTGAACATTCATCCTGGCGCATCATTTCCATTGAGATTGATTAATGAATTTGCGTTCCTAATATCTTTTTTCTCTTTATCTACTGAATGGGAGAAAACTTTGGGTGTAAAATGGGTGTACACTTCTGTGGACCTCTACAATGGCTTCTGATTTGTGGTTTGGAAAGCATTTAGAAAGAACACACAGCTCATCCGCAAATCAAAGACTCTAGGCACGCTTCATATTGGTGTACGTTTCTTCTTAAAACAAATTGGAATTACCACTTATCAGTAAAGTACACAGTCTTTGGCCCTCAAAGTATCTTCTAAATGTAGCCTGATCTGAACCAAAATTATAAATAGTGTATTATTTACAGTTTTATTTTGACAAAAGGCGTGAATTTGTCTCTTATTAAGCTGAAATTCAGGCAGTTTTCCTGAAATACATTCTCCAAAATCTTTGTTGCATTGATTGCTTGTCTAGGATCATAACAGTGACCAGTTATTGTGTTACATATTAGATACTGGTGAATAAAACATTGTAGTCCAAAAGTATAACATATCTCTCGAATCCAACAGTGATGGATGTGTGTGTGACCCCCTACAGGTTTTACCCACGTGTATTTCCCCTACAATGGAAATACCAGCAGTGAGGTGAGCAGGTGGGTGGTGAGGTGAAGGAACAGTGAAGGAAGTCTAGTCCCAGGTTGAGGTTAATGCTAATCGTGATAGGGGTTGTTCTGCACCAGACACCTAACATGTTAGCATTAGCTTCACTCTGGGAAACCGCACACAGACTACTGGAGATCACCGAGGCTGCCGCCGGAAGAACACGTCAGCATGCGACTGAGGAATATGACACGCACAAATAGACACAAAATGAAGCCGGCATGCACTACATGTACACACACACACACACACACACACACACACACACATATATACTGTGTCACTGCTACCAGTGACTATTCTGCTCCACACATTGATCTCAAGACACTGTGGCCTACATCCAGCACGCCCTTGACACTGGATTTGAAAAGACTGATACAGTAGATAGTAGATTAGATCATTTCTGGTACATGAAAGAGCAGCTTTATGCTGTTTATCAAAATGACTATACATACAGTATATAGTCATTTTGAAAAATATATACGATGGTACATATTAAAGGAGCATTTCATCATATGAAAGCAATACTCCTGTACAAATGCTAAACTTTGGTATCCAAATCATTTAGGCATTTAAGCAGGTGGCATGGGAAGATACTAGTGCTACGGACAAAATGGGGGAGGCCATGCCCCCCCAGATATTTGATGTCAGATATAAGATAGATTTTCATTGTTTTTCATCTGAAATACTTAGTCATGGTGATTCAGATTGTGTAGGCCTAATAGATCATTATCTGCCCTTCGCCTTCCTTATAATTTTTTGTTTCCTTCTATAGATATAGCTATGTTTGAAAATGCAACTATTACCAAGAGGGAAACAAAAAAAGGAAACAAAAAAAGAAAACAAAATCACAATCAAACAATTGACCAATTCAAACACAAAAATTCACATGACTGCGTACACGTCAGCGTACCATTAGAAAAACAGAAAGGTTCATTGTCACACTAGGGGAGGACATGCAGAATCTGTTATGTGATATGGGGCAAATTGAAAATGATACTAATTTTATGTTCTATTGTCATTTGTATGAGAAGCTGAGATGTGTTCTTCATAGCAGAGTGACTTCTATTTGTGCTAACTGCTTTTGGTTAGATGATAATGAAACACTTGAGAGATGATTCAGAAAAGATGGATGTGGCAGACTAAACCCAGTGTAATGTTTGTGTGACCCATGCATGTCCTGTAAACCCATGTAGGCGGGGCATCTTGAGTGCATGACAAGGAAATAAAATCAATCATATACATGTGAAGTTCATATCTGAAGTTTTTTCCACTTAAATGCAGGGCAAAAGACAAACCTGTCTTTTGACTCCTGACTTAAATGAAGTCTTTATATGAAAGATGCTGCCTGCACATTAGAGTCTATTCCCCGACAGAAACGCTGGCACAACTATTTGCACGCGATTCTACGCGTAACAGACGCCCAATTTAATCTCCCAAACCACATTGTCATTAGTCCAGATTGCCTGAGAATGAGGGATTATACAGTTTTGGCTCCTTCAATGCAGAATATAGCTTCGGAATTTAGAGGAAGTCGTCAGCTTCATTTCCCCCCTCGTTTTAAATTTATTTTAAATGAATCTAGATTTTTTTAAAAACATTTAAATGACACATTACCAACGTTCAGTTATTTAAAAAAAAAAAAAAAAAAAAAGAAACCTTCCACCTTGGGATGTAGTGGAAGGTAAACCCGCTTAAACTCAGTTTGCCCACTTTACTGGACTTTTTTTATTTGCGGAATGTAGTTTACGAACTTTTTTATGGCTGACAGAAATCTGTATGACCTGAATTCATAGTAGCCTAAATATCCGTAACTAGTAGCCTAGTCTATCAATGTGCTTTAGATATGAGGATAGGGTCACTTAAGTGGGATACATAGCCTAAATTAACGCATTACTGAAATTCTAATTTATTCGTTTCCATTATTGGGTGTTTGTCTTCGCACCAAGCCTTTGCCCACCCTTTTATTTCGCACCACATCGCCGCTTCCACCCAATACGCATGAGATTGGATGGGCGGACCAGTCAGTCAGCTGGCGACTAAAATACTCCTCAACATCTCTGCCCTCAATAGATGCGTTTCGTCACACGAATGATTTTCTAGCCAATTACGCACAATGTGGAAAATTTCATGCAACTGCAAGAGGAAAAATCGCAACTTGATGGGATTTCACTCAAGAATGCGTCCACTGCACGAGCCTGCAAAGATAGAAAACATGCAGAGGCAGAAGAATTTAGTTTGTTTTGACTCTATTTTATGATACTGAGCCATTACCTGCATATTCCTGTGATGGGGAGAAACACATGGAGTTACAGTGCCGTGATCTTGTTGGCCATCATTTGCTCCTGTCGTGCCATCATCCTGGAGTCAGTCTACTGGAACAGCTCCAACACAAAGTAAGTGGATAAATGTAGTTTCACAGTTTGAGATGGATTCTAACTTTCTGCTGCTGCCATGCCATTATGGTAGTTGATAGCCTAGATGACGAGTTGGTAATCAGAGGAGAAACAAGCATTTTATAGCAATTCAGGATGTACTGTTTTGATATTTGAAAATAGAAATAATGTATCCTGAAGTTATTCTGTGCACTGCCTAGTCTCTCCAGTGCACTGCTGATTTAATTAGAGCAGGCAAAATCAGGCTGCACTGACAAATTATATTGATGTGTATAAGATAAGGTGTAAGAAAATATACTCATCAATCTGATATTGCAGCTGCACTTTTCAACTACAATGTTTAATTCACCAGTATATAATATATAAGACAATATGGTCATTGTTATGATCCTAGACAAGTAATTAGCCTATGGTGCATAACCGAAATAAACAATAATGATGTTGTTTAGATGCTCACGATACTGGTGGTTGAATAATTTTATAGGAAGTATAATAAAATTATGCCAGTAACAGTATCTAACCAGTTCACTGTTTCAAACAATCAATGAAATAACAATAATTAAATCTATATTGTTGCATTAAAAATATTCCCTTTTGATTATCTCCCTGACTGTCTTTCTTTCTTTTTTTTTTCTCTCTCTCTCTCACACACCCACACACACCCACACCCACACACACAGATTCACTCCAGGTCAGGGTCTGGTCCTCTTTCCTCAGATAGGGGACAAGATGGACATCGTTTGTCCCCGAGCGGAGGCTTCCTCAGGGGGAAAGGAGGAGTTCTACCGCGTCTACCTGGTGACCCGGAGTCAGATGGAGCGTTGCGCCATCGACAAGACGGACACGCCCCTGCTGAACTGCGACAAGCCCCACAGGGATGTAAAGTTCACCTTCAAGTTCCAGGAGTTCAGCCCCAACCTCTGGGGTTTGGAGTTCCTCAAGGGAAGGGACTATTATATCACCTGTGAGTTGTAAGAGTAAGAGAGGAGAGTAACCTCACAGTAGCCGTGCTCAGCTCAGATAAAGATGTCTGGTTGAAGTCATGGCTGTCAGCACTGCATGTCTTTTGTGTGCCAACATCTAAAAATGTAAAAATCAGTAGAGCTGAGGCATAAGCTGCTTGTTGCTACAGGTGGAACAGCGTTTGAATCTGTGTTACCAACTGTTTCTTTTTTCCTGAGAGAGACGGAGAAGCCATCATCCTTCGCTCCCTCCCCATTTTGTCAGTTCGCATGAGAATCAACCGTGGCCTCGTTATTGGTCCGCTGTTGGTTAAACCAGCATCTTAGTGCCAAGTGTTGCGTGAGATGGAGAGCAAGTCTTACCATGTAGCCTCACCCCTCATCCACCTCGCTGTGCTCTGACAGCACACTTCGCGCTGGCAGGCCAGTGTGATTCCAAGGGCTTACATGCCCCAAATCACACAAGGCTTTTACAGCATCAGGCAGATTTGACGGGAGCTTTCATGGCAACATAGCTTGTAGGCTGTGAGACATTGTTATCTGACCTAAATGCTTCTAACAAGTCTATGTGTGTGTGCGTGTATGTGTGTGTGACAGAGATTGTGTGACTGAGTTGGTGTGTGTATTTGTGTATGTGTGCGTGCATCCATATTTGCATTTTTGTGTGTTTTTTTTTGAATGTTTGATTAAGTCTCACGCCACACTATATTGGTGTGTTTTTAATAAGTCATGTGTTAGCTGCTAAAATAAAGACTTTCTTATTTTTTTTCAAGGAAAAGTGCCTTTGAATTCTGAATACTTTGTCTGCCACTCATGTTTCTTCTTTGGTGGTGTTTTATGTGTCTGTCATTATGTATGTACATAACATCAAAGTTCATGTTTTGCATGCATGAAATTTTTGCCTTATGTGCATGAATTATTTGCCTATGTGATGTAACATAAGGTAATTTGCCCGGGTATATACAAACTGTCTTCAAAGAAATTGTAATGAAATGATGCATTGCGTGATGGTCTTGCATTATGTTGACTACATAATATATCATTAACTTTGCAAGTTATAAATTCAATTTATTCTACTCTCCCTCTCTCCCTGTCCGTCTCTTTCTTTCTCTCCTCTGTCTTCCTCTCTGTATCAGCCACTTCTACTAGCTCGTTGCAAGGTTTGGATAATACTAATGGAGGGGTATGTAGAACCAAATCCATGAAGCTGGTGCTGAGAGTGGGACAGAGTAAGTACTGTGTGTGTGTGTGTGTGTGTGTGTGTGTGTGTGTGTGTGTGTGTGTGTGAAAGAGAGAGTGAGAGAGTGAGAGAGAGAGAGAGCGAGAGTAAGAAAGAAAGACAGAGGGTTTCATCATGACAAAAAAATGTCAAGGGAATGTTATGTCAGTTGTTCATTTCTGTTTCTTATTTGTGTAATGCAATAATATCCCTCCGCTCTGGCATTACTAAGTGGTCAGATAATCTTCGTCATCATTCATTCTCTTGTAGAGAGATTGCTCTCATGAATTATCTCAAATCCCTAATTCAAACCACTGGCAGCTTAAGGCCATCAGTATAATGTAGCATGCAATCGGTTTGGACCAGCAATGGCGGTCAATAATCTTCTTTTTAATATAACACTAGAACAGCCATTGGGCCATTTTACCATTTTGTATTCCTAAAATGTGTACAGTATTATAACTTGATAAACCAGATTCTGAACCTATTCCAGGCTACTATTCCACCTTAAATGCCCTGATGAAAAATCACTATAGTATTTCTCTAATATACGTAATATATTTTTTTAATCTCCTACGGTATCACTATAATATTTCTATTAGGAGCCTTTTCATAAAGGTGGTATTATTTGTCTTTTCATCAGGTAAGAACCAGCTAATATGAAGAAATAAGATTTTTTACTGTACCTGTTCCAGTAAAATTGACTCCCAACACACAGCACTATTTTGAATGTAGTCACTAAATTATGAGTAACATGATTAAAATGTGCATTTTCAAGAGATTTGTTTCTTTTAAACTATCTAGCAAATTACTAGTAAGAAATGCAACTTCTCCCTAATTTCTCTGATTCCTTGCAGCTCAATAGGTGTAGCATGGCACTAACACCACACATATTAAACACCCACTGTGAATAAATGCTAATGCCTTGGAACAAAACTGGTATTACAGTGCAAGATAAAAGAATAAAACAATCCTGAATCATATAACTGTGGGAAAAAGTAATTCCAATTTTATTATATTCATAGTTTAATCAAATGCCATTGCATGTATGTCCTCGGCAGTACAATTATAGGATGTATAAAGTTGCAACCTGCTAATGACATCTTGGTGTCTTTAGCAGACTTAAAGGAAAAATCCACCCTCAGATACTTTTACACAATTATACATCATCAATATACATCATCATTCTGGTTATCATTGTTATATTGCGATCAAGTGATGTAATTTCCTTTTTTTGGTGTATCCACTTTCCCTCAACCTGCCTTGTCTAACTCGACTGCAGTTAGTGATTTCCTACGTTTCCCAGAATGCCTTTCGACATCCTCCAGAGAAGGGATGTGAACTTGTTGCATCCAGCTGTGGGTTTTGCGTGTAGGCGGAGAGAGCAATAACGATAGCATAGTAGGAGCAAGAGAGAGAGTTTTTCCAGTCAAAAGAAAGTGAGAGTTGCACCCCTTACTCAAAGTGCAACATGTCTTGCGGTTGCATTGCATTCTGGTCTATTGAGGTCAGTGGAGAATTTGGTGTCTCTGCCTGTGATGGATTTCTCCCTGTATGACTGTTGAAAATCGGTGCAAAATTGTGTCTAAAAAGTCAAGGGGGGCTGACATCAAAATCTGACATTTACTGTTGATAGGTGATTATTAGGTGGTTATCTGAAGGAATACGAAAAATACACCACCAAACAACAAAATAGGCTCAGAAATATAAGGTGCATCATAGCTGTTTTTTAAACAATGCTGAAGTGTTGTAGGGTGGGTATTAGAATTATGATGGATGCAGTGTTGATTTTTGCTTGCCAGTGTGCTGCTCAACCATCCTGTCTTATTCCAGGTTCTTTGGACCCACCCTCAATCCTCCAGGAGTCTCCTACCAGATTCCCACCCAAACACCCAAAGTCCAGGGCCGAGGACCCCTCCACGAGCGAAAAGGGTATGAAAAGCAAAACTGGCATGATAAAAAAAATAGCCTGCACAGGATGCAAAGCTCTAACATTAGCATTTTGACACTCAGGAGCACACAGCTTCTCTCTAACTTTACATTTAAAGAGGGATACTGCTGAATTTCAGAAATATGTTATTATTATGCTCCAGGAAGGGTTTGTCCTACCCATTAATCTATGATATCCCACTGATCTACATTTCCACAGAGAATGTAGTTGAAAAGAAGGAAAAAATGACCACAATTGTATCTAATATTTTAGGGATCAGTGAACACTTTCTTTTTTTGGAATCAATACCACCTCCATGTACAGCAGACTTGTATTTAAACTGAATGATCATGAGTCATTGCTCCGTTCAATGCCAGTGAATGGCTCCAGGCTGTTTGCCAGTATGACACTGCAGATCAGAGCATATACTTCTGTGTATAGCTTTGAGAGACCTTTTCATGTTAACAAATACTGATCGGGCCACACAAGGCCATAAACAGAGCCGTATTGATTTGAAGTCTTTCACACAAATTTACTTTATCTCTCCATGTCCGATTCTTTTCTTTTATCTTATTATCATCCTCACTGACTCTCCTATCTCTGCTTCTGCTTTCTCTTCATTCTCTCGCTCAGAAACGGGACAAACAACCCCCGGTGGGTCGGATCCAGACTTACTCATCTGGGTTGTCTCTGGCTGCGTGATCCTCGTTCTGGTCATCGTGACTCTGCTGGCCCTGCTGTGGAGGTACCACCACCGTCACTGCGCCCCAGATAGCCAGCAGTCGGCCTCCATGTCCCTCAACACCTTAGCTGTGCCTAAGCGGGACAGCGTCAGCAGCGACAACAACGGCTCGGACCGCAGCGATGTTGTCTTTCCGCTGCGGGCGTCCGACAGCATGCTCTGTCGTCATTATGAGCGTGTGAGCAGTGACTACGGCCCGCCTGTGTATATAGTTCAGGAGATACCGCCCCAGAGCCCCACCAACATCTACTACAAAGTCTAATGCGTTTCACTCTAATGCCATTCTAACATGCTGTCTTGAATCTCTACTCTCGAGGATGCATTCAGGCCACAGCAGTAAAGTTTGCAGTGAGATGTTGGACGGCGCTCTTTCAAGGAATATGAAGTAAAGTCACATGGAGAGCTGAGGAGTGTGTTGTATTGACCATATGCTTTGGCAGACAGATGCCAGCCTTATGCTTATTTGTGTCACGCTGCACCAAGTGCACAAAATGCTGTTGAAACATTTATTTTTCTTGAATCAGTGAAGAGGAAATGACGACTGGACAGTCTAGTGCTTCATTAGAGGTCATTCACTAGTTACTGAAGGTCTTTATTTCTATTTGTTTCCTCTGTGAAAAATGGTTGGCAGCCTCCAATAATTGATTGATCGATTTTTTGCTCTTGTGTGAAGAAAAATTCCCTATCATCAAAAGCAATGCTTTCTCACTGCCACTGCATGTGGCTGCTTCATATGTACAGTAAATGTGTATTTATTTTCATTTATTGGATACATCTGATAAAGAATTAATATTGCACTCCAACACACTCAATTTGTGTTAGCACTTCAATATATATTTTCAAAATTGAATTTTGTAAACTTTGTTTGAAATGCTGTTCATGCAGTTGCAAATCATGATTTTGTGGCTTTTAGTGAAGTAAAGCAATTTTGAGGGACTCCACAGTGAATCTTTCTGGTCAATTATGTCTTCTAACTAGGTGCAGGAGACAAGTCATCGAAATGCAGCTTCCATCTATACTTAAATTAATTTTGTGTTTACTGTCAATGTGTTTTTAAACATAGTTTCTTAAACAATGGTTAGTGTATAATCAGGGCTCTGCACTACAAATCTTATCCTTGAAATTAAGGTATTGAACCCTGGATTGTGAAAAGGCAGAGAAGGATAGACCAGAGAAAATCTCAATGTCTGTGTCCTCTCTCTCTGCCTCCCAAAAGGAAAAATGAATGGAGAAGAACAGAGAGAAAGGAATATAATAAAATAATAAGAGAAAAGGAAGTTTGAATCACAGGATAGACTGTTGATAAATCACAGCACAGTCCTTCAGCTGTCCTTGTGATTAATAAAATAGTAAGAGACGCACATTGCATGGCAGCAAGCAATATTGAGCAACAGCAGCATAACTATCTGCATATGCTGATGTTGTCATGGTCCTATATCAGCAATTTATAGAATGAGAGTCCCATTATTGTGAAAAGTAAACTAAAATAGCAATGAAATCACCTTTATATGGCTTTAAAACTAGTTTTAGCTGTTTGATTTGGCCAGGAACCAAAAATCTATTTTAACCTTAAAAAACAGGTTGTTTTCTGATTTATTTTTTGGGTCGGAGGTGTGATATTCAGCATTGCTCAGAAGAGATTAACCATTTATGCTTATCAGTTCATTGCACTTGTAATGGTGCTCTTGGGATGGTGACTGTCATTCTATCTGCAGTGAACGGCACCATAACGAAAGTCTCACCGTATCTTATTAGGTTGGAAGGACACAAAATGACAAAATGACATAATGCAAAATATGATTTGACTTTGTTTATAGCAAAGTGGGAACTTTCCAGCAATATTTTATAACCCTTCCAAACAGTAGAGTGAATATGATAGGGAAGAAGGGGAGAAGTACATAACAGTGTAGTATATACAGGATTTGAACGCATGCGGTAACAGGCTATAGGGCAGTTTGTCCAGTCAAACATAAGGCACTCTACATTACAATTATTTACTTTGCAAGACAGACATTACATCAGCAGCATAAGTAAACCACAAGACAAAACAGCATGGTGTTTTGCTGTTAATGTATACCGATCATCCCCAATTTCAGTTTGTAAATTTACATTTGCATTTTTTGTCATTTTAACTTACAATGAGTGTAACAGAAGAGTAAGCTTGAACTGAATTCATTTGAGGTATATTGGAATTATTTTTCACTATCAGAAACCAATCAAATGAGTACAAGATATTTGTAAAGATGGATAAAAACTTCAAGATTTTCACTCAAGGTGGTTACAAAAGTAGGTCTTTCATGCAAATGCAAAGGAACAGGATAAAAATCCAAAGTTGGTTCTTTAACAACACTTTACTCTTGAAAATGTAGCTGCAATTGTAACTTTGGAAGGAAGGAATTTTGTGGTGCGTGCCTCTCCTGAAACATCAAGCTCTCTGTAAATGTAAAGTGATTTTTTTTTTTTTCACGTGAACACACAGCATCTAATTGTATTCGAGGTCTCTCCTGTGGTGCCGTGCTTGGTATCCATGGGTGAACATGTTTCATGCTTCTTCAGCCACATCATGCCTCACATTTTCAACCTGTCAGCTTCCATGAGCTTTCCTCACCACCAGGGACACTGTTGCCTCTAACAGCAACAGCTTGTGCAAGAGCCAGACTGAGATCCACAGCACATGTGTTTTGTGCTTTGAACAATCAAACTGCTAAAATTGAATTGTTTCAGCAAAGTGAACACATAACAAATTAACTATTTTCAATTGAATATGCTTTTTCTTGATTTTGGAGGGGGTAAAACCTTGGAGTGAACTATGCTTTATTTTGTGCAAACACATTGTGGCAAATGGACTACTTTTGTTTTTAGACTCTAGTATCAGTCCAATGCATAAACCTTTTTAAAGAGGCTCAGATGATAGCTTTGGATATCAAGCCGACATCATTAACCCGCAGCACTCAACAAATCACTGGCAAGAAAAGAATTTAAAATATCTGGGGGAGAATAAACAGAAAATCTGTCAAAGATTACTTCATTATTCCATTCTATTTAATACCATACTGTAACTTTAATAGACCAATGTGTCTTGGCCAACTTAAACTATCATTATGTTTTCAATGGGGGAAGCCCACAAGTCGCTAAAATATATTGTAAACCAAACCACAATTCGTTGCATTTAATTCATTCAAACTCATTTTTTTTCATCACTTTGAACTGCTTGCACAATAGCTAAAATTGGTATACCGTGGAAACAAATTAGCTTGTGACTCTGAAACATTAGAGAACTCGTTCATTGTCTGTGTGTGTTTATTCCCACTCCCTCGCTTGAAGTGATCCTTGCTCTTGTGAGATGTTTTTGTCCTGTGTGAAGCTTCACAGCTGAATGGGCCGTGGTAGGGCGAGGTGAGTTCAGTTGACCCCCGGGTCACAGGGAGACAATGGCAGCCAGGCTTCAATAGGAAGAACAAAACAGAGACCCCCGGGCTCCTGGCCCCTGTTGTGGGAGGAGCCTGGCTGTGGTAGGCCATTTTAGAAAAGAGGGGCAGAAGTAGCATGGCATCAGAGGGGATGTTCTGGATCCCAAGTACAGGCTTGAACGTCTCAACAAGTCCAGGCATAGTGTTTGAAGTGACACATTTTCTGTGGAAATTGCTTTCTCAGTTCAGTTACATAGTAGGCTATAAAGAAACACACAAAAAAAACACTTATGACCACATGTGCTGTTGTACTGTTGATGACTGCTGCTCTTCCTTCAGCTCAAACAGTATTATATCTTGAAAAATGTACAGCGCTTTTACACCTTTTCTCATCCCAATGGGAAGAGCTTGCACTGTCATTTGTGCTGAAAGAGGTTTGGGGGGAAGGGGCGAGTTCTAATAAGGACGGCCATACATGAGCTGTATCTGACCCCATGGGAAGATGTGAGGTCTACAGCTAACCTTCCTCTAGTCCACCCACCCCCACCTCACTTCCATATGCAGAGGAACTAGCCCCGCCACTAGCTTTGTGTGGGGGGTTGGGGGTCATGACTGAGCGCTCCCACTCACAACAGGCCCACTAACTAAGACTGTGTGGCCAGGGAAGTGGAGAAGAGATATTCTGCTATTAGAGGGAACAGGCATCACTTGTTGTTGTTCAACAATCTTGATGAATCAGTGTGAATTCCAGCTAAAATCAAACACGCACCTCTTGCTAGTATGAACAAAACCCTACATCTTGCACCATCGCTGTCTGATTACTCTCTAACCAAGTGGAGTTTATGTCATCAGCATGCGGTACAAAGACACTTGAAATGATTGGCAGTATTAAACATATTGATAAACTGTGAATGAATACTTGACTTCCATCTCCTCTCTGAAACGATATCAGATTGCATAAAGAAAGATGATTTTTTATAACAACAGAAACTTCAGCGATGGGGAAGTTGGGGTTAGAGCTTCCCTTTACAGTTGAAAAACAATATACTTCATCTCAATATGGTACAGTATTTAGTTTGCTAGTTCCCTCTGCTGGCCAGCTACCATACTGTACCTCGCTCATATGTTTGCAACGCTTCACAGCATTCAACAGATTCCAACAGATGTTAATAAAGCTGAGCAGCAGATCCTACACTCTTCAAAATGATATGTGTTATTTTCAACACATCCATGTGTCTACTTTGGGAAAATACAATTTTGTGTTGCTTTTCAACATATCCCTAATAACAATGTATTGTTAATAACAACAAATGTTGTTTTGAAAGGTTTATCAAACCATCACTATACTTTTTAACTACTAGGGGTTTGGTTAGTGAGGGGAAAGGTGGGAATTAATTTCATTAGTTTCCAGGACGGAAAGACCATCGCTAGTGCCTGAACAGATTTTAACAATGATTGTGGGATTGCTATGAAACTCCAATGCAAATGTATTGGGTATTGTTGAAAACAAATTTGTTTTACAATTTATTTGATCCTACTTAAATCTCTGTAGGAAGAAGAAAGAGGTCAGTGGAAGGATTTTTTCCCCTCTTCTAACAAAACCACACAGGGAACTCATTTTCGTAGTTCTAGTTGTGACTACAAATTGTGTCAAACATAAGACTGATTTAGTGTGCCATTGCAAATACACACTGTATTAATTTTAAGTTAGGTGAAAATGGTGTAAACTATCTTAACTTCTAAAATGAACCTCAAGAAAAGAATATTGTCTGGTAATGAAAAACTGTTACACTTCTTAAACAAAGTGCAAATTCAAAGCCCACATCGTCTCTTTTCTGAACACATTGCAACCCAGATCACCATGTCAGGGAGATTATATTCTGTGTATTATACACACATTTCACTGGGCACAAATCAAAGTAACTTTCATAAATTCAGAATTGTGCAAAATTGCTGAAATCTCATTTTTGCTGCTATAGATTGTACAGAGCAGCTGGGGCAGATATTTGGAACAATCTTTGCCTCGTATTTCACAGTACAGTATTTCAGTCATTCTATCATTTTACACATCTAAATGACATGAGCGTCTCAGAGAGACTCCAGGTTTAACTAGAAGCAGCAAAAGGTTTGTGTACAGGCGCTGAGTCACATGTTGTCAGAGGGCCCAGAATCTGTTGCAGTACTCCTTACCAAATTTCATACCAAAATGCTTCATGTCATCGGCTATGAAGTTTCCACAATATCAGGTAATTTTACATTAAAACAGAAGAATGCAAGAACTGAAGATAAGTGTTATGTGAGTTTATTATCAGCATGAAATGTTACATATCTATTGCATTAGTTCAGTATATTCCAGGTGAGTACTGGTTCAACAATTCAAACCTTAACCCATAACCATGAAATAGCAGTCATGGTCCAACATTTACATATGATTACTCACAACCACATCAACTCACAGTGCAAATGATATCTGTGGTTGTATTCAGTTGGATTATTGTAAGAAAACATAAAGATGAATTATTAGTTCGCAAGAATAAATGCAAAAATATTAGCCTACTAATAGATTAATGTTAAAATATGAATTCCTAATGTGGAAAACAATTGTTTATTGTTTAAACATATTTTTACATTTTACTCATTGTATCTTCAGATTGTTTTATAGTGTAATTTATATTTCAATTACAACTGCTTTAACGGAAAAAATCATTTAAACTAATTCTCATAAAATGATAAATAATTATTATATGTAATTTTTGTCATATTATGTTGTATAATAAATCTAATGCAAACACACCAACATTTTAATGTGTTATCCAAGGGGGAACACAAAGCTAAACAAATAAAGTTAACAATCAACAACAGCAAAACAACATACTATCAAAAAAACACTGAGTTTGGGTTCCAAAGCAAAATTCATTCATGTATTTCTATGACTTTGCACAGTTCAGTCAGCTTTGATGAAAATGAACAACTATTTCAAAAGTTAAGAGAACCAAAACTCTAATCTGTGATCACTGGTATGTTGACTTTTTAATGCTTTTTCTTCTTTTTAATGTTTTTTCTTAGAAATTGTGCTAACACTTCAGATGCAGAAATTGTACCAACATCCCCAGAAAATCACCCTATAGGCCTCCTGTGTGTCCACAAAGTCAGGCTCTATAATTGTTGCTTTGTGAATTCACTATAGTTTTGTAGACTATAATTTTACAGACTAGCCTATAGTTTGGCTTTAGTTTAGTTTTATGTGGTACTTGTTCATGTCCACTAGACTAAACTCAAAAACATACAAAATAACAAATGCAAATTCTATTTTAGGGGAGAATGTAACTCTAATATCAACCACTCACCATTTTTTCCTTTCAGCTTCTAAGATAAGAAGACAATTTACAAAGTTTTATAAATAGTTACATTTTTATGGGAATATGTTAATATGTTGGAATATGTTGTTGTTGTGCATTCATTTGATTTCTTTTTCTCTCTCTGTGCATGTGTGTGTAGAGAAAAATATAAATATAATCCGTTTGTTTATAAATAAACGATTTTAAATAGGCTATATGAAGTATAAAGATAGATATAGATATAGGAAATTAAAATATAGGCTTGCCTTTCTTAGGCTGATTTTAATTTATTGTGACTGGAATAGCAACAGGTTAATTAATCGTTTAATTTGTCTTAGTTTAGCGAGCATACCTAAAAAAATAGACTTTATAGCATGCAGAGAAGCCTCACAAATCAGGCGCCATTGTTTTCATCTAGAGATTGAAACCTGTCCATGATTTTAAATCTTTTTTTTTTCTTACCATCAGTGCAAAACTTTAATAACCTATAGGCTGTATATGTCTGAAAGCCGACTATTGTCACTTTTCCATTATTTTTTTTACCATGTTATTTTAAAAGATGTTGAAAACAGCAGTGATCTTCTGTCTCTTTTCCCTCTTCTTCTGTGGGATAGGTGGAGGCTGTTTGGTTGGAGATGTGGGTCGGAAGTACCGTAGTTTATGTATGCTAATAGGGGAGTTGGGGGTTGTAGCTAGATATTTACGTTCAGTGGGAGCCGCCCTTCATTCACCCACATGGTTACCAACTGGTCGCCTTCGCGCCACTTTCCTAATCCCTCAATCATTTTTACTAAACCTAGCCGTGGTCTGATTTAACACACGATCGGCTCGGATTTTACTTTACATTTCGCTTTTATCTGCCGGTTAAAAAGTTTTCGGGATAGTTACGTATTATTTCTCTCTTTGTCGGTAAGAGTACATGGCAGCCCAAGCAAGTGAGCGAAGATGGTGGATTTCGCTGGTGAGTGTCTACTGAGCGCATGTTTATCGGCAAGGAAGTCGGTTTTTGGTTATTTGTATTCTCTGTTTTGGTGCAGGAATTCATTAACTGTGCGTTGTACGTGTGTTTTTACGTGTCTTATCATCCTATTGAGAGAAATATCTAAACATTTACACATAATTGATAGGTTGGCGATGAAAACAGTGTAACGTGAGGCGCATGGCAGCCCCCTCAGCTCCACCATTGAGGGAATGAGGGAGATTTGAAAAGCTGTCCGGAGCTTTCTCCGCTGCGCTTTAGCAACTAGTTGAAAAACATCTGCCCTTTTGATAATCTTCCCCATCTTTGTATAAGGGTAATCGTCCGAAATTTGAAAAGTAAGTTTGTAAATCTGGTTAATTTGCTGCTCAGTCTCGAGTGCATTGGTGTGTGAGTTAAAGTGCCCCCCAGAACAAAGCAGCAGCACATGGGGCAGTTTTAGGCCGCGCGTTTTAGCTGGCTAGCCTAGCTTAGCCACATAACTTGTGATAGTTGTTTTGCAGGGTAAACACAAACGTGTAGATTAAGGCGGGCACTCTGTTAAAATAATGGCTCGGCAAGTGCAGCAAATCCAACGGGGTAGACCACACGTTTCTGTATTTTCAAACAAATGTGTGCTCGTTTGTTGTGGCTAAGCTAACGTTGTTGGATAGCTAACGTTAGTCAGTGCCGTCAAACTCGCAATTTTGTTAGCAAACCAGATATGAAAATTAGCCAGCTACTTTACTGAAAAACACACTGGCTGTTCCTCTGCCATCTCCAGTGGGTCTGAGGATAACGGTAGTGAATACGACAGGCCAGATGCAGATGGTTTACCATGTTTTCATCAGGCTAATACCAAGTTTTAGCTCGCAGCCTGCTACCTGCCCAACCAGCGCAGCGCACTGCTGCTGTTTAGACGCTGCTAGCTTCTGTTCGTAGCTAACTGGACGTTAGCCTTGCTTTCTAGAAGCTCCGACATTGCAGGCCGCAGTATTTCTGTTAAAGAAACACTGCGCAGTTTTAACTTTAATGTGTAATGCTATGTTTGCATTTAATTTGATTGTTTTAAAGTCATTTATGCTAAGGTTGGCGCACTTCGAGGCGCCATGTTAAAAGACGGTGGGGGAGGGGTGAACAACACTCGGCGAATGTGCTCTTATGCGCATGCGCGCTCCTGTCGCAGGGAACGCGGGCCGCAGGCTGCGCAACTCATTCATGTTTTCTCTTCCAGTGACCTCGTGGTGCTTCAATAAATCACAACATCTTATTCTTTATCAGCAAACCCGTCAATTTCTCGGCCTACCGGTACTAATGATGCTCACAACGGTTAGCGGGCGTAAACCTGTTTTTAGATGTATATTATTTTTAAAGAAATTACACCCATGCTGTTGGTAAAGTATGTAACTTGTTGCAATGTTAGAAACTCGTGCTGATTATCTTTATAACCTGTAGTATATTTTTTTGATTACAGGATGCGCATGAAGTGAAGAAACCAGGACCAAGTTTCAACATGGACCAGTGTGGCTGTATTTTTCCCATGGAAATATCATCTTTCCCTTGGATGTTGGTCAGATGCAGCAGAGATGCTGTAATCAGTCTTTGTATTGTCAAAGTGCTTACAGTGCAGGTAGTACTATGTAATACCTACTGCAGTGGAGGCACTTATAGCAATACCCTGACAATGATTTGCAATTTCTTTGATGTTATATTTCATTTGAAGTACTGTCTTTGTGCTAAGGTGCATCTAGTGCAGATAGTGAAATAGACTAGCACCTACTGCCCTAAGTGCTCCTTCTGGCATAAGGGGCTGTGATATGCGCCACTTGAACACTTAATTTCTAATTGGGCTTAAATTTCTCGCAGTTCTCTGCTAGTTTTGCATAGTTGCACTACAAGAATAGATGAGTTGTGCAAATCTATGCAAAACTGATGGTGGCCTGCTTGCTCTCCACCTGTTTAGATTATTGGTTTTTGGAGTGCCGGGTGTCACATCGCCCGCACCCCGATTCCATAATACACATCCATTTACGCTACATTGAAACCAGGATTGTATGCCAGCCCTCGTCCAGTGACCTCAAAGTTTCAGCAGTGCTAAAGTGCTTATAGTGCAGGTAGTGTTTTTCTCCAATCTACTGCAATGTAAGCACTTGAAGTACTTCTAACTAACTGCGTCTTTCTCAAGCTCAGGCGACCCGAAACGCAGGAGGCTTATCTGTTTATCGTTATTCCCGGTCAGTTTTGCTGGTTTGCATTCAGCTTTAACTGATGTTCGCTGTGCAAATCCATGCAAAACTGACTAGGTTGATGACTTCCACGCTGACAAAGAACTCTTCAGTGGGATTGGTTATCATTAAGATTGTGTATGCTATATAATATGGTGTGTATTTTTGTGGTCACTGCTTACAACAACAGACTTGAATGTTTATCTGATGTTTTAGGTATCTAGAGCTGTCCCTTCCTATGCAGGTGGGGATAAGTAGCAATGCTGTGTACCTAGAGGTATTGCACTTGTCCCGGCCTGTGCAGGAGTGAGGAGATGGAGCCGCCGTTGACCTTTTACACACAAACTACACCTTTAATGTGGGGTTTTGGGCCAGTTTGTTCTCAGCATGTGAATTGTGAAATGAAATGTGTACTATGAGTTTGGAAGTATATAACTCGCTACACAATCATGTAATGTAGTTTGAAATCTAAATTAAATTGGTGAACTGTATCTTTTCTTGAGGGTTGATTTATTATTAATAAGCTTATTAGAATAGCACTTAAATGTACTTGCATTGAAATCTAACAACTAAATGGGTTAGCAATTCCAAGGTATAAAATGCATGTAAGAAAAACTGCAGAAATATGCACACCTTTGTCTTATTTTGTGCTAAATGGTATCCAGCAAAAATGTGTTTTCTGTATCGTTTTCCTTAGTTTCTGGCTTTTGGTTTTTAAACTGTTTTCCTTGAGTTCTCATTTAGCCTTTTTTTTGCCAACAAAGCTGATATTGGATCCCTTTAATACAATTTGGTTTTTAGAGTGGAAGACTAAGAAAAGGTTTCACAAAAGCTTTGTTAAAAAAAGACTAAATCAGGACAATTTTGAATTGGAACAAATAGGTCCGATGTAATCTAAAATATTTTACAGTAATGCCACGTAGCCTAGAATCAAACAATGTGTCTATATTAGATTTTAGACATTAGATTTGGTCTTAGCCGTCACATTGTTGGTTTATGTTGTAGTGTAACCAAATGTGCTTTAGATGGGCGCACAAACCAAATAAGGTTTAGGTAACAACTTTTTACCCTTTTACAATCAGTAAACCAGATTTTCTCAGCACTTTTCTGCAATCTGATAATGAGTGTTATAATGTATCACTGATGTCGTCATGTTGACCACCTTTGGCACCATATCTAAGGGCAAATATGTAAAGCATTTTCACATGAGCTTGCAGGCTCACCAAAAGTGTGCTTAAACAGGCAAGATTTTTAAGATGGACAGATTTTTTATACTGGAACATCATGCTGACATCATGGATCACACTTCAGAGTTTTGGAAGTGATGTATTAATTTTGATTGTGATTGGTGTATATGAGGTTAACCCTTCAAGGATCCTTTACCTTTTTATATCAAGGATCCCCAGATAGACATTTTAGACCACAGAACCCCAGCTGATCATGGTTTTGTCTCAAAGCTTCCCATCTGAGAACAAAATTGTTATACATATTTATATATATATCAATCTTTTTATACTGTTGATGGAGAGTGAAACCTGTGATCTGAACAGTCAAACAGTCTCTTAGTGCTAACTGATAGTGAGTAAGATGAGAGTGAAATTGAAACTAATCCTCATTTTGCTGGAGGCTCCCTGAATCCATTTAATGTTTGGGAAATACTGCTGTAGAACTACAGAAATCTACAGCTACAGACCCTAATCTTGTGAGATGATGCTTTGCGTGAAACAAAATTGCTTGTGATCTGAGAATGGTTTCATACTTTGTGAAAACCTATAAAAAGTAAAAGCATTCCAATCCACAAACTTCTATGTAACCTACAAATGGAAAGCAGAGGGCCCACTGATTTCAGGTCCTGCAAAAAGTCCTGGAAACGTGTTAAATAATATTATCTAAACGCGAGGCCTTAAACGGTTTTGCATGCTGTTAAATATAGCATCTGAAGTCTGGAAATCAGTTTAAGATGCCTGCAAATTGCTGCGGTTTCTCGGTGCAGCTGTTTTTCCGGATAGAAATTAGCACAGTTACACAGACCAAGTTATATCTGATACGTCTACACTTGTTTTCATGTTCGCATTTTTTTTTGCAGTTGCGCAACAGATCATATATTTGATTCTAACTGGCATTAATCACAGGGCTTGAAAAGGCTTAAACTGAAGTTGCTGAATCGTGCAGGCAGCCTGGCTTCTCCACTAGATGGCGCCGTCCAGCCGCTGGCCGCGAGGTGCGCAGCGGCGGTATGCAGGTATGGTACCGCCTCGGCTCTCCGTCCAGCCAACTTGGAGAACATGCTGTCTGGAAACACACTACACACCGCAGCAACTTTCTGTGTCAGTGGATTTGAAGGATTATCTGGAGCGTTTCCTTCACCGCGTCTGTCCAGGAGCGCCAGGAAGCAGAAAGCCCGTGGTCACCGCTGATTTCTAAAACCTGAAATGTGGATGGGACTCACCTGAGCAGACCAGTCGAGCCTGCAGGCTGCGTTTAGTGGGAAGCCCTGCGGTGTAAAACCTTACTTCCAAAAAGGCGATTTGTGTTGCTGTAAACCGGGATTTTGTTATAATGGGTGTGCTGTGGGCGAACTGCGTTTTCTTCCTGGCTTGTTACACTGGATTAAGTTTGGGAAGCCCGAATAGCTGCGACGAAGTGCGCAAAGTTTTCCAACTCAGGCAGATTGGACCGGTTAAATTATTGCCTTTAAGCCCCAAACCAGGTATGTTGGAAATATGTAATTGCAAGATTGTACCTTTAAAGACTAAGCACCTACTTGCATGTGTCACAGTCTGATTGATGGGGGTTTAACTCATGGGCTGAAGATATTATCTTTAGGGTGGTTCATAAACCAATCAATAACAAGTTATATATGCCATTCTTCTAATCTGATTTTTTCCCCCATTTGCCTCCTCTGCCTAGCGTGGAGGTGTCAGCACTGACAGTGTATGAGAAGGAAAGTCTGTAAAGTTAATCAACATAATGCCATTTTGCATCCATCATGGAACTGAAAAAAAAGTAACCCAAATGTACCATTAATCTTCACACGTAGACATTTACTACGTGTTCTGCCTTTTTCACTCTTCAGTTAATCAGTTTTGACATAAATACAAACTGACTGTTTTTTGGCTTCTAGCTGGATTTTAAGTAGCTTTTTGTGATTTTTAAGTGGGGGAGGTTGAGGCGTGGGACCACAAATTAGGACAAATTATTGAATATACACACCTTTTGAAAACTAAAATTTAGAGGTGTGTGTGTGTGTGTGTGTGGCACACGTGCCATATAATTCAATCATACACAGTCTAATATAAAGACATTAGAAGGAGAGAGCTGTAATGCAATCCACCTGAGATTGCATCTTTTTGTATGACTTTTATACTAATTGAATTTAAACTTTATACTTGATTACTAATGGTTGTAAATATGTTGACAACACTGTAAAAGTAACTGCACTCTTCTGATAGAGTAATATCTCAACTTTCAGCATAAAGTCAAGTGCAGTTTATGTTCAGTAGTCTACTATGTAAAATCTATCATAAATGTTCAATTTGGTATTTTCAGATTTTCAGGTTGGTAACAGGATGGATGATATTCAGCACATTTCCAGACGTTTCTTACTGGGCAACAAATGATCATTAGAGTCAGTTTTGTGGTGATTTGTCTTGCTGTGTTCTCCCTGCACAGCTCACTATGTATTGTGTCCCCAGAAATAGGTTTGGAGATAGGTTTGATTTCCACTGCTGGTCACCCAATTATTTGTGCTGCATCACACATAACAGCAGACGAAAGGTATAATTCATCTTTGTTTACTTCGCTGTAGTGTCCTTCACTGGGCTAGCAGATTGTTAGAGTAAAACAGGCTGTTTTAATGCTGTAAAACTAGGAAGTAAAGCCCGTGAGATTACTTGGTGGTTGTGACAAAAAAGAAAAACAACTCTGGTCCTTTGGCTTTCTAAAGTAGAGGATAAGTGGCTTGTAGGGATAAACAGGAATTATTTTGTGTAAAGTTAGGTAAACTGGCTTCACTCAACTTGCTGAACACCACCCATAATATAATACCACTTCATACTGCTCTACAAGGTTTTGGGGGAATTATGGGTGTTTTTGTTTTTTTTCATGTGGGCTATTACTGACTGGAATGCCTGGTAGGAATGGCCAGATTGTGGATGCTGCTGCGCTCTGTCCCTTTTCTTTCTCTTGGAAAAAATAAGCAATAAACTGTGTCGACTATACTGACCACAAGCTAACTCCCCTTTTTTACTTCTTCACCCCCTTCCGCTGCCACTGTGAGGAAACAGATTCGACAGACGGAAAACCCTCAAATGCCTCCTAAACCTCTAAATAACCCTTGCGAGGCCGTCACCACTCTGAGCCCTTTCAGTGAGGCTTTTGCGGCCGGGATTTCAATCTCGACGCTGTTTCTGTTTGTGATGATATAGTTGGAAAGGTATTTTGGAATCTTATTCTCGGAGATGTGCTGCGTCCTCTTTCTTTTATATATTCCCCTTCTTTGTTGGGCACGTCTGTTGAGTGTCAAGCAGTGGGGTATTCTTAAGCAGTGATAAGCCCTGGGTCAGTGGCCACCAACCTTATAAAAACACCCGCTACTGTTTAAAACTGCACCTCCATTGACCTTGCTGGTAAGCTCACACAGCTGAGAGATCTTTCAAGTCCAAATGCAGACTTGACATACTCATATAGCCATGATTGGAAAGATGTAATCAATTCCCAGTTGGATTAACACACTGGTCTTTTTTAAATTCAAAAGATAAGGTAATGGTAGATGGCTTGTCAACACAGTGATAGCAGATAATTGAGCATGATTTAATAGAATTTACTCCTAAGTGTATGTAGGCTTGTGAGAAATAACTTGAAATAACATCCAGTTTCCAGGAATCTGAGAGAGCTATTTCCATGTTTGACGCTGCCTGTCTGATAAAAAAGTGCCAAACAGCACCCAGTTTAGCTCAAAACGCAGCAACTCAGAAGTCTGTCACCTTGACCGACGGCTGCTGTCTGAAGTGTTAAAGTGGAAATAGTTCTGGGAAGCATTTAGGTTAAAAAAGCAAGACCTGGGGCGCTTTCATGTTGTCTTATCTAGGAGAGTCGGAATTCCTCCACATGTGCCATCACCGGCTCTACTCCCTCCTCACTGATAGTGTCTTTGGCAGCAGCTCTTTACACTCTGCCTCAGCTTGTCTGAGAGGCTTTTGCAGAGTTTTAGGTCCCTTTTAAGATGTTTTGATTGTCCCCTATGTGCGCAGATTGCTTACATTTGTACGCAGTGGAAAATCTGAGACATCACTTGGTGAGGCGATAACGTTTTGACTCGGATCTCCGCTCAAATCTCGCTGTTTTAGTTTTCTTGCTCCACTAAAGCATGTTTTAACTTGTACAGTGCAAGAAAAACACGGCTATTGTGTCCCAAAGCCACTCTGGTCTATTCTATAAACTGTTTTGGCTTTATGTTTTAAGGATATGTGCTTCCATTTTGGCTTTGAAACATTCATCATTCATTTTCTCTACCTGCTTAATGCTTTTCAGAGTCTGCTGATGGAAGGAAAGCAGGGAAACACCCTGGACAGGCCTCCAGTCCATCATAGGGGATAATACAGATAGTCAGACACACATTCATATATTCATACCTATGGGCAATTTAGAGTCTCCAGTCCACCTGACTTGCATGTCTTTGGAATGTGGGGAGGAAACTCGAGCACCCCGAGGAGAACATGCAAATTCCTCACAGAAAGGGCCGCAGATCAACGCCTTAATCCTAGTCCAGGGAATCAACCCATACTGTTTCAAGATCATGATGTTTAATTTCAACGATAGGGTCGGACCTCCAGGTGTGCACGTCCAGGAACTTGACCTGCTGCACCAAAAAGACGGAGGAGAGGTACCAGGTGGCGGCCCGCAGAGACATCCAGAACCTCCTGCAGACATCCAGCTCCAGCCTCAAGTTTCTCATCTCACGCAATGTGGCCGCTTTTCAAGGTAAGGGCATCGCCGCTCCGAGGGGTAAAACTTCGTACGTGTTTGCTGAGATAAGAGCGCAAATGTTTATGTGGATAATTGTATGTGTGCGGATGCTGCGTGGGTGTTTGTGTGTATATCTGAGTCTGTGTGTGCACCTAGGATTTAAGGTTTGTGTGGGTGCTGTAAAAGCAGTGGACCAGTCAGTGGTGTGTGTGTGTGTGTGTGTGTGTGTGTGTGTGTGTGCGCAGTGAGGCTCCACTTCAGAGCAAACAGAGCAGGGTCTGTCCTCCTTCCAGATCTACCACTACACTCTGATCTGGAGATTAGATAGGTTGGCTGTGCTAGCAGCAGACTCAGGAGGCCGTCTGTAGGGGTGGATGTCTACAGGGAAGTGCTGGGCCAATTACAAATAGGATCTCATCCTCCTCTGCCCTGTCTTATCATAATAAAATCAGAATGAATTGCATTTATGTAGCACGCTTCCCTCGTATACAAAGTCCTGCAGTAATTACATAAACCTCATCAACAAACCTGTTTAAGATTATACCGGGTGTTTCAAAAGTAGGTATACATTTTTATACACTATTAGTCAAAAGTTTGGACACGCATTTTTCTTTATTTTTACTATTGTTCACGTTTTAGAATAATAGTAAAGACATCAAAACTATGAAATAACACAAATGGAATTATGCAATGACCAAAAATGTGTTAAACAAATCAAAACTATCTTATATGTTAGATTCTTTAAAGTAGCCACACTTTGCCTCGATGGAAAGGCAAAGGCTTTGGAAAGAAATTCATACATAGGCATCAACTTCACTATTTATATTTGTCTAAAAAAACAAATTTCAAGCATTTAAGCATAAGCCGTTAGATCAAAATGGCTTTGAAATAATGAGAAACATAGTACATTCAATCAGGTGTGTCCAAACTTTTGACTGGTAGTGTATACATTATTAATACTCAATGTATTATTAAATATTCCTTCTGTTTCCAGGTACAGCTGTTATTTACAGTCTATTGAACATTGAATTATTTAGTTAAAATGACTAAAATTATACAGCTTTGTTTTTCATTACTTTTGAAAATTGTGTACCTACTTTTGAAACATACTGTATGTGTGGTTGTACCCAGTTCAACTGCTCCACTGTAGATTTTTAAAATCTCTCTTAACTACAGTCATCTTAGATAATCACCATCATCATCATCAGTGCCACCATCGCCACCTACATATTTCAGTGTGTTTAGTTCAGGCCCATAAGCAGGCTGCTATGCTAAACTGGTCATCTTCCCTCTGATTTCCCTCGGGTTTTTCATTCCTCTCCATCCTCTCAGCCTTCATCAGTGACTGACAGTTGAACAGTTGACTTACAGGCAACAACTTGCCTCTGTCTGTGTGCGCTCCCTGCCTTGTGTGGGTTACTTCTCCCAGTCTCGCTGATAGCTGTCATACAACAGCTAAAATGGGTGGGCTTCTTCACATGCGGAGATTATGACTCGAACGTACAGTCTGAGACATATCATTAAGCCAATTCACTTTAACGATCGCTCTCAGCTTAAAGACATACTGTTATCCTCCTCCTACTGAACTCAAATGATTTATATGAGAGCTCTGCATGAACACAGTGTTTTAGGTGCGGTTTGCAGGGGCATTGCCCTGTTTTTGTTCTCAGATGTTTCATGCGTCTGCTCTGTGTCTCAGGCTTCGAAGATGAATCCAATATTCAGAATCCATGCTGAAGTTTATGGAGCATGTCACCTCTAAAATACTCTCTGCTAACAACAAAGCTGCAAAAGTTGCTGGCCTTGTGAATGCTGTGAAAGTGGAAAGTTTTTTTTTTATTTATATGTATGTAGGCTCCTCTTTAAATATATAAACATGTATTTTTCTGTCTGCTGCTTAAACCTCTAGTAACAATCTTAAAGACCCCGCAAAATAGACAGTTTTTGGCCAAACGGGACAACGGTCAAATAAGGCTACAAGAACTGGTAGCAGTTTGAAAATAATTAAAAAACGAGCAGCACTCACATGGTTTCATCCCTGGAATGGCTGCCAGTGTGCATTCCTGCCAAACCAAACAGAGTTCCCTGTCAACATCTACTCTCATCAGTCAACAAACTTGCTGGCTGCTTCCACCGTCTAGGTTTCATAACACAAGTGGCAACAGAGCTTCTGCAACATGTGTAATGACTATATAAGTAGCAGCATCAGTATGATACAAATACACTGGATTTATTAAGCCGTCATGTAGTGTTCCCAAGGTATTTTCATGATTTATTGAGTTTTTTGTCTGATAGTTATTGGTCACCTATCTATCAGACTATGTAGATAACCATCACATTATTACTAGACACTTTGCATTTAGCTTCATGATATATGGTTGGGGGAAACTGACTTGTATATAAGTTGAATTAAAATCTATGTGTAAAAATAAGCACTACAAACAAAACTTCCCTTTTCTACATTTTTATTGTCGGTAAGTTGTTGTTGCCATTTCAAAGTAGAGCTGTGAACAAACCTTACATCTCTGTCCCAAGTAAATGTTTGATGTAAACATTTTAGACTCATGGTCTATGAAGTGTATGACACACACACACACACACACACACACACAGAGAGAGAGAGAGAGAGAGAGAGAGAGAGAGAGAGAGAGAGAGAGAGAGAGAGAGAGAGAGAGAGAGAGAGAGAGAGAGAGAGAGAGAGAGAGAGAGAGAGAGAGAGAGAGAGAGAGAGAGAGAGAGAGAGAGAGAGAGAGAGAGAGAGAGAGAGAGAGAGCCACCCACGTGGCATTGTTCTGTTTTGCCATAGAGATTGTAGAGGGCCAAAGCAATTAGTCAAGAAGCCCCTTCGTCAGAGGGAGAAAACTAAGTGCGGCACCATACATAAGGGAAGCATGGAGGGACAGAAATGCCTGGCAGTTTCCTGGATCTTAATAGAACGGACAAAAGAATTGTTTTTCTGTTCAAGTGTGGACATGAAAGAAATACAAGTCAAGCATTTAATGTCTTTCCTATCTAGGCAGTGCTCAATGATGCTGAATTAATGAGGGTGAATTGTTGTTTTATTCATCTTGTGTGATTGAGAGTTTTTGGGGGTTTTCTTATTCTAATGCGCATGGAAAAGGGCCAATAATGTTACAAATCACCCTGAAATCTAAATACAAACATAAGAAAAAATGCCTGCGAACCGTATTTCATAACATTATGGCATATTTTTACATTGAAAGACACATTTGCTCTTTTTCAGAGAAAACAGAAGGCTCTTTCACAAGAAACAGCAGAAAGAAAGAAAGAAAGAAAGAAAGAAAGATCTCCATCACTTTATCTGAGTTAATAATTACCCTCAGCACCTATGAGTTTCTGGTATCCCATAAGGCACTCCTGTGGAGTAGAGGATGAAGAAAGGCAGGGGTGGAGGGGGGGCAGAAAAACAAGTCCCCCTTAACTTTCAGTCTGCGAACGATTGGCAGCCTGCACTCTAATTTGAGAGACAACAGAGAACATGTACAGTATAATGCATTACAGCCACAGACAGGAAGAAACAAGAGTTAAAAGGGGGCAGGCTAATGTGCCCATTTGTTTTGCGCAAAACCTTCAATTAGGCATCTTTATTTGATGCAGCTGGAGAGAGAGAGAGAGAGAGAGAGCGAGAGAGAAAGAGAGAGAGAGAGAGAGAGAGACAATGAAGAAATTTAGAAGAATGTAGACAGATAACAGTCTCAAGCACTCAGGAGACGTTGGGAAATAAAACGAGCCTATAAACTGCTATTTAAAACGTTTTTCCCGGGGGACTCGGTGCTCGTGTTTGTGTGGTTTTAATGGGTCACTATGAAACAAAAAAGAAACATAAAAATCCTTCAAGGGAATCTTTTATGTAGAAAAGGCACTCGATACTTTAACATAATGAGTAATGCAAATAAGCGAAAGAAGCGTTTGAGCTGTTAATTATGGCTAGAGCTTCAAAGCGCGGTTCATCCCGCAGTAATGGCTCATTACATTTTGCTCTTTTTCTTCCGAGCACTGTGCCACAACATTTCAATATCTCGTCCTTAAATGAACCTGACTGCTGCCTTTTCGAAGTCATTTCACAGCGAACAGATATCTGGGCAACTGGGGTGGAAAGAAAAAAAAGAATAAAGACAGAGTTGATGGAATACTGTCGGGGCAGACGGCCTTTCAGCTTTCCAGTGGATAACTTTCTTTTTTCTTTTTCTTTTTTTTTCCCCTTTCTCGTTCTTCGTCTGTCAGCATGTGTCTCCCCGGACTGTGTGTTTGTCATTCATTTGTTGTAAGGTTCCTGCACATTGTCCACACAATGCACAAATATGCAGCCTGCGGAGAGCAAGGAGAGGGGCTTCAGGGGAGATCTTTTTTCCTCCCACTCAGGTTTGTCTTACAGCCATGGCAACCAACCTGTGCTGTCCCAGTCCCCCGTGGGGCAGGAGTCAAATAAAACTCAGGGCTAGTACCCACTATGAATCAGCTGTTGAGATGCCTGAGAGAGCGTCTTAAGGAGGAGCGCTCCAATCACAGTAAATAGGGCCGGGGTTCACAAGATCAAAGGAATGCCTTTTTTCTTGTGGGACAACACTTTGATTTAAGGAACGGTTCAGAAAGCAGCATGTTATGCTCCCGTTTGCCTTGCGCTGACTGTGGGACTGAAGTGAACTCCAGCTTCTTCAAATGATATAAGCAGTGTTCACCCCCTTATGTGATATAAGGAGGTAAGGATTGTGTAATAACTAGGTCAGTCACGTCAGTTCTGGTGTGGCAGTCAGTGTCTACATGCCAAATTGCACCTGGATGACAGAACTCAGAAATCAGCATGGGAAACACACACACACACACACACACACACACACACACACACACACACACACCTATACTGTAGGACTAAAACTTTGAAGGTTTTGGTTATGTTCATTTTGCATGTATAACAACATATGCTACAACTGTTAGCATAAGAGGAATAGTCGCAAACATCATATAAACCAGTGGTTCTCAAACTTTTTGGCTCATGACCCCTTAAAACAAAGCGATGCGTACTTGCGACCACAAGCTACATTATGAGTCATGAACAGTTCATCCAAAGAATTTTTCCTTTTCAGGTTGTTTCTTTTGATTATCAGAGGAAGCCTTGAGGCTGAAAACTATTCAGTATATTTCACAAGAAAAAAGCAAGAATTTGAGAAAAATCAGAAAAATTACACAATAATGAATTGTATAGTAGAATTGTTTTTTTCCCTATCCCATAAATCATCTCATGACCCCTTGGGGTGTCCCGACCCCCAGTTTGAGAACCACTGATATAAACTATGGAGATATGGATGCTATTCTAGTTGATGAGGCTGTTGTGGACTTTCACACTTTGAGGCTTTCGGTCTTCACTCCAATCGATGCATCATTTCAGTTTCCTCTCTGAAAAACGAAGTCAACATACAGGAATCCAGTAGACGCAGTCAGTCAGCCTCGCATTTTATTTGCCCTGCCTCTAATTGGAAGCTGTTGTTTTGCGAGGAACACAAGTGGTGCTGATGAATGTAAGTTGGAGCGGTCAGGAGTGCATGCTGGATAGTTAGCTTGTTGTGCTTAGGACTTGCTATTTGCACTCATAAACACTAGTTGTGTTTTTGTTCAACAGCTCTTAAAGGATCCACTACCCGTCTCTTACTCTTTGAATTGAGAAAGGGACGTAGCTGAATGCCAGCGGCCCCATATCACAATCAGCAGTCAAATTAGCACAGCACACTCAGCGCCAAACAAGGAGGTCTCTGTAGGGGGGGAATAAAGTTCTTTTGATTTCTGCTGCTCAGAGAGTTAATGTGTTAATGCAGGTGTTTTTCCACTGTTTAGCTGCAGCGTTTGTCTGTATTTCACCGCACAGCATTCTGTCTGTCTGGTTTTGTTATGCTCAAGTCTTTCATCCAGACTTATGTCAAGCTCAATTACCATTTCTCTTGATGTGGGGCGTCCTGGTGGCTCAGTTGGCTAAGGCGCGCACCATGTAACCACAACGTCCTGTGTTTGAATCTGGCCTGGGACCTTTGTCACATGTCGTCCCCCTCTCTCTCTCTCTCTCTTTCTCTCTCCCAAATCTTCCTGTCTCTCTCTACTTTGAGCTATCTAATAAAGGCAAACATGCCCAAAAATAAGCTTAAACAAAGATTTCTATTGATGTGATGAACAGAAAGAAGAGCGAGTGTGTCAGCAAATCATGAGGGCTGGGGTGGGTTCGTGGATTGGGTTGTTTGTGTGTCGGGGGTAAATAGTAATCAAGTTAGGATATATTAAATCCCCATAAATCAGTGATTAATTAATTGAAAATGTTTGTGAGGCTTCCATATTGAAAATCAAATAATGGTAAATTACTGACTGCACTTGTTTCCCTTATGGTTAATTTAGCTTTTCGCGGAATGTGTGACGTCCGCGGCATCAACGCCGCTATGACGCAATGGCCGCCTGTGTGACTGTGCGTAGGGTCCACACAGGCCCTGAGTGTGGAGTCATGCAACTCCAAAAATTTGTAACAACACCGACCGTGTGCACTGAGACCAGGTAAATAAATACTTGGTCAACTTACCCGCTAAGTGCTAAAAACATAAACACCAAAATCATCCATGGGCTACAGCTGAATATGTGCTTGCTCACCTAAAATAGTTCTAAAAATATTTTTGAGTTAATGATATTTCATTTTGTAAAATTATGAATCTACACAATATGTAATTAAAAATATAATAAACAACACTAACAGCCTTTTATTACTAAAACGTCAGTTAGTTGCCTTCTATCACTCACCATAGTGCATGCTAAAGTGTTAGCATGGAGCACCAGAACGAACGAGTTACCGGGGTCACATGGATGATTTTGGTGTTAACGGGTAAGTTGACCAACGGGCCAATCTCCCAAAAATTAATGTTCGTGATGAAAGCTGTGGTTTTTATGCTATTCACAAGTAATAGAAAATGTTTTTGGATTGTTGCAGTTTATTCATTCTGCCTGTTGATTGTAGCAGTTTGCATTTCAGATAAACAAGCTTCTAATGAAGTTGCTTTAATATTCCAGTATGATTTCCAGTCGGTTTTCTAGGAATTTTGTGCAAATGAAAGCTAAGGGTACAAACTCCACCCTGTATTCAGACTGCATGGTGCAATATCCATCACACTTACCTAACTGCTCCTTTGCGATCCACATCCGTACAAGAATTTGAGCTCTAAACAGTATTTTTTGACCCAGGACAGATAATGTGTTGTGACCAGCCCTTAGTAGCACTGCATCACTGACTACAGTAACATAGTGTTCCCTTCCAGTAAAGTTTCTATATTGGTCACAAATTGGCTGCCGGCCTCACACAGGGAAAATATGCTGCTTTTTATAGGACTCTGTGTTTTTGGATCTTTTGTCTTTCTCGAAAACGAATGTTACATTCACTTCAAGAAACTCCAGCCTTTCTTACCCAAGTTGCAGTTTTGTTTCCTCAAATTGTTCTCTTTAGATGTGCATTTTCTAGTCATGAGAAAACACCTGGTACCACAGTACAAGGGGTGATGTAAGAAAAGTTTCATCAGTTTTGTGGTATGACTGTGAGTAAACAAACTGAAAGTAACACCTAGTCATTTGGCCTTTTTGGCGGTTGTAAGAATGACGAATGCATATGTCTGCACCTTGGGCTCATAATGTTTCCCTGTCACATGGCTGGAGCTAATCCCATGTGCTGGCTCTCCAAAATGCCAACCTGGTGAGATACAGATTTAAAAATCAGCTTAAAACCTTGTTTTTTTCCCCCCATGAACACCGAAGCATAGCATCAGTCCTTTTAACAAAGATGGTTCCCGAAATGTTAAACCTCTATGTGGGACGCCCAGTCTGACAGATAAAAATCCATTGGAGCGTTTTATTGGTGAGGGGCATGATGTGGCTCTGAACTTGCACAGGAAGATCTGGCTTTATTGAATGGCTACATGTGCATCTTAGAGTTTATTCTTTTTAACCTGTTTGGCTTCCTGGTTGGCTGTACAAAAAAGTCATGTAGTCTCATATTCAGCCTTCAAATGTTATTTTTCTTAAAATAAGAGAAAATTTCTACTAGTAGTGTGAGATAACTCCACTTGTTTCCAATCCAGTTTCACATCTTTCAAAAAATTTTCTGGAAATGTGAGTCAATATCTTGAAACAAGTCAGAATAAGGCAGATCATTGCACTAGTATCAAGAAAATGAAACTTGATTCTACAAAATTCTTGAAACAAGTTCATTTGCATTGGAAACAAGTGAAATTATCTCACCCCATTGGCAGATTTTTTTTTCACTTGCTTTAAGAAAATTACGATTTTAGGACTCAATAATAGACTAAATGATTTGTTAAGATGGAGATTTTTTGCAGGCTTTGGTTTGCTGAAACGCTGCATGAATGATTCTAAATAGTAACAACGCCCAGCCAGACCTGACAGGATGAATAGTACGATAGATAGTGAGTATATCGAGTATGCTGGATGAAGTGATGGTTAAATATGTTTAATGTTTCTATTGGTTGATTCTCACAGCTGGCCTTCAAATCCAATTCTAACCTGCTCTCTGGTCCTTTGTGTGAACCCAGGACCTTTCATTTAGTACACACTCTTTGTCCACCAGGTCTACAGCCGTGCCTCCTTTGTTGTCGCTCCTTACAAGAGGAGTGTGAATGTGAGAGTGTGTGTCTGTGTGTGTGTGTGTGTGTGTGTGTGTGCGCCAGCCAAAGCAGGGGCCTCCTCGAGATTCCCACAGAATTGGGCTTGGCTTTGTGATTCAAGGCTGGACAGTTGATCCAGGGGAGGACAGAGAGTGAAAAAGAAAGCGAAAAAAGAATGAGGGAATGATGGAGAGAAAGTTGGGAGGGTGCCAGACTCTATTGAAAGTCTTTCCACAGCGTTTGAAGTCAGAGGATGAGGATTTAGAGTGAAGCGGGATTATTCAGAGTCAATACCCTGCAACAATCCAGCCGTTTGGGCTGCTGCAATGAAACAACGTAGTCAGACTAGCCACCGCAAGGCTGTTTTTTCCTCTTTCTCCCGCAGCAGCTACTGTATTAGACATGCTGGCCCGGTTAGTGTCGCAGGGACCATTCTCTGTAGCTAATTGCATGTCATGTTTTCATTTACAAAGCTTTGCGGAGGGTGGATATCGCTCTTTTTCATGTTTTAGCTGAGTTTTACTCTTTTGAACCACAGAAACCTAAAACATGCAAATTGCAGTTGTTACATTGTCTTTTTCTATAAATGATTTTTAATACCCAGAAAAGAGAAACCCCTTGAATGCCTCAACTGTTATGCTGTCAGAGATGAAGCTAATTGCCGACCACCCATTCTGCGAGTCTGTGTATGTGTGTGTGTGTGTGTGTTCAATTTGCTGTTAGTCCTGAGATCCAGTGCGGTTCACACACTTATTTAAATATTGGACCACTGCTTTGTCCTGTGGGTGTACAGAGGGCCTCACACACATGCCAGCATGCACACAAACTTTCTCTCACTCTCTATCTCAGATTTTGTCTCTGTCTCACTCTCTATCACACACACACACACACACAATCACTCGCACACACACAGACACACACACTGCACTGCGCTGCAGCCACTCACTGCATAGAGATGAGCCCTAAAAATACACACACTTGTCAGCACTTTACATTGTTTGTCTCCTGTGTGTTTGAAATGGAGATTTATGGCTGCTGGCTGTTGTCTTAAGGCCATGCTCGAGATTAGATGATACAGCACACTGCTAAATAGGAGCTGAATCTTTATGACAGCTTTACACGGTTTTCCCTTTTAGAGATTCACATAGTGTTGAGCGGTGTGGAGAACAACAGTGTAATATTCCAGTGTAATGTTTGCGCAGGAGAGCTGACTGTGCAGCCACAGACTTTACTACAGTTAACAGTATATAGCCATGATGGGAGCTGAGACTCACAGATTTCCACACAAACCATTTTACTTTGATTTGCTGATTGAATGTCTAAGCCCATAAAATATCTCCTGATAGTAGCAATAACATAAATTTTAACTGAAATCCCTTAAATAATTTAGTTATCTTACTAAAGGTACAAATTAAAGCTATACTTGAATATTGCGGAACATTTGACCGAAGAATTAACATCATTTTTCACGATTGATACTAACAAGAAACTGCGGACAGTACAGCACAACTATATCGCACTTGTTATGAAAACATCAGTATGACTTTAAGTTCACCAGGACACTTGGCTGGCATATTTCTTAGGATTGAAGGTGGAAATGCCATCCATTCTCTTCTACACGCTTCTCTGTTTCACTGTAGTTGTCTGGAGAACAGAAATGACTTCTTCTGTCAGTCTGAAGGAAGGAAGCATTTCCTAAGTAAGGAAGGAGTCTCCAGGGATTAGGGTGCAGTCGTCTGGGCGATGAAATCCTAAACACAGCAACACACACCAGCACACCAAGCCTACTGTCTACTCCCACCCTCTCCCCTCTTCTCCTTTTCTTCCCCCCTCATCCTGTCCTGTTCTACATAGCAGATATAATGACATAATTGTCCTCCTTCAGCATCAGCATCCTGGCATGAGTGACACATGAATGTTGTTTTTACAGCCGGGCCGCCAGAGTCTGATAGACTGTTCAGTACTGATGATAAGACTGTTTGATATCAACTTTGTAATCCCCCCCTCAGATTTCTCCCTTAGCAGCATCTTACAGCTTGTTTTTGCTCCAGTTGGCTCACTTTGTGTATCGCTTTTCTCATAAAGTCTTGGTGTTAGTTAAGGGCTTTTGTAGGTAACATTTTCATCAATAACATAATGGCTCCTCCTTTGTAGGCGAGTCAATGGAATGAAATTACACATCTTACCACTTTTAGCCCCTTGGACCTAATGTTCCATATATTATCTTTTTTTAATCTAATGTAATTATCCAATTCAATAGAGTAATCACCGACGTGCTGTGTGCATCAGGCCTTCTATTCAAGCTTGCGGCAGCCTCTTGACTGCCTCACTAGTGGCTGGCATATAACAGCTCCCTAAGGGCAGCCTTAGGAAACCCTCAACAGCCTCACACAGAGCCACCTTTGAAAGCTAATGAAAGCTTTATTATGATATTATTATTTCACTCTGGCTCTTAAAGCTAACTCTCTCTCTCTCTCTCTCTCTCTCTGTCGTGTGTGTGTGTGCCCTCTGAAGCCTTTCAATCAATGTGTGCCGGACCTGAGCTGTGTTTCTACATGTATACAGCATGTATGAAGTGACATGAGGCCTATACACCACACACACACACAGACACACACACGGACACACTTCTTTCCGACAAGAAGCACTTGTGCCCCACTTTATTGACCCTCTCTGCTTCTTTTCCTGAACGGCATATTAAAGGCTGTGTTCACAGCGGAGCTCTGAGCTCTTTGAAGTGTTCGAGAGCTGCAACAGATCCTCAAATATTGACTTTTAAGCCTTCAGGAGGAAAGAGGCAGAGAGAGAGAGAGAGAGAGACGAGGAGAAAGAGAGACAGACAGGGACAAGTGGCTTTTGCTCTACTTCAGGTGGGTCTAGTCAGATCTGCTTTATGACTAGAGGCCTGAATTTTCTCTGGCTAAATGTGTGTTTGTGTGAGTGTTTGTTGACTGTTTATGTACGTGGGGAGGGGCTTGTTTGTTGATGTGGAGGAGGAAGCAATCGGAGATAAGGACTGATGGCAAGCTGAGCCTGACTCCAGGCAAAATAGATAGAAATGGTGCTGGTTTATGGTCTTAACACTCCTCTCATCTCCTCTCCTCTCCTCTCCTCTCCTCTCCTCTCCTCTCCTCTCCTCATCTAAACACTGTTGATGTGTTTTTTAGTTAAACGAAAAATGCCTTTACAGCTTTAGTTTCCAGCTGAAAGTATTAGGGAATAAATCACAGTTCACCCCGCTCCCTTCTTTGAGAAACACTCGAGCCAGGACACACTCCTGTAACACCTCGGTGCAGACGACTGTTTTCGCTTTTAAAACAATGCCCCCTTTATTGAAACTGAAGACGGAAGGAAAAAGAAAGGGTCCCTGGGTTATTTTTTTTACTCCTCTCAGGAGCCTTTTTCTGGGCACTGTGCAGGTCAGAGTGGCCGGTCCGGCGGTGTCTGTGGTGCTATTGTTGGCGAGTTGAAAGGGGGGCAGACAGACAATCCAAAAGGTCTAAGCTTGGACAGAGAAACAGTCTGATATGTGACGGTTGGCTTGGCCAGATTTGGATTTCTCTCCCTCTTCTATTTCTTTCTCAGTATTCCCCTTCACATGCACACACACACACACACACACACACTCACATTCACATGCATACACACACACACACACACACATAAAAGGCCCTGTCTGACTTCCTGGTTTGCACAGTGGATCAGAGCAGGCAGGTATACTGAGCCCACTCATTCACACAGTGACCAACACTTTCTACTTCTAAAACAGGGGCGGGCTTTCATAGGCTTTTCCCAGTCTCCTGCTAAATCAGGGCCGTCTGCCAGGCTGTGTGTGTGTGTGTATGTTTCTGCACGTGTGTATGATGCTGTCTCGATGCAAATCCTTATTTATTTGCTTTTTCTTTTCATAATTTCATCTGCTTTCTGAATGGCCAGCTAGTGTGGCAGCCAGGTATGGTTGGTATTTTGAAAATGGCTCTGCAGCTCGAGCCTGGAGCCTGCTTCCAGAAGCTGTGTGTTGTGTTTGGATGACAGTAAGCTCCTCTCGCTGCTGGCGGGACTATGTGATAACAGGGCTGCTTGCCTTTCCCCAAGAACTAACTCGTTTATATGACAATTTTCCGTGCCTGCAATGCTGAAACACGATCATTTGAAACTCTTGTTGTTATCGAAACCCCACAGCAAGTCTGCATTCAGTGCATTTTGTTGAACGAGTGCCTAAATGTTCTGAATGTTTACCATTGCTTCTCACAGAGATTACAAATGGGTTTATTTTTACTGTCCATGTCCAGCAGCTTTAGAGTGTGTTGGTCTGTTAGGAGAACTCAGTCAGACTAGCCCAGCTCCCAGTTTACAGCCTGAGAGGGAGCCAGACTGCATACTAAAATAGTCCCATTTATTACTAGGTAAATCTAAAACAAGGTTGCAGTCATTTATACGAATGGCGATCTATAATAGAAGCAGAAGTGAAAGGCACAACTTGAGCAGTGGCACATAATGTTGCTGTATTTTTCTGCTGTGAGGCAAAACAAAACACTTTTTAGGTCCCTCTGATGGACAAAGCTGGGAAGTGGTGAAATACATGTCACTTAGTACTGGTACTGTGCAGAAAAACAATGTAAATTGAAAAAAAAACAGAGCTCAGACACTCAATAGCTCCAAAATACATCATTTTGACTACAAAGACTTTTTGTCAGACATTAGTGTCAAATCATTTCTAGTTTGACCCGACCAAGAACATTTGAGCTCAAAACATTGTCAGCTAACTATGTGCTGGAACAATGGAGAGTGCGGGCACCTTTTTTCCTCCTCTGATGTGCATAATGAACAAATACTTGGCTGTTGACTGTACCTTGCGTGCCACCCTGTAAGTCATTGACTTCCATTGTGTGTCTCTGCGCTGGGATGAGCTGAAGCCACAGAGCCACTGACTCATTCTCTCTAGATGCTCTGCAGCCTATCAGATGTCACTGGGCTTTTCTCTTGTGGTCGCAGCCATTCAAAGCAGATGAATCACATTAATAAAAGCCATCTTTGCGTTGCTCAACAGCTCGGCACCGAGGTCGACTGGTGGCATCCCAGTGCTTTAAACCTGGAAACACAGAAGCTTCAAACAGAGTTTAGCTGATATTCTTTTGGACATTGATCTCTTCAATCAGATTATTCTGCATATTTATGGGCACATCCCAATATGCTTCCCTTTTCCTCTCTCTCTCTCTCTCTCTCTCTCTCTCTCTCTCTCTCACACACACACACACATACACACACACAGTGAGAGAGAGAGAGCGAGAGAGAGAGAGAGAGAGAGAGAGAGAGAGTCTTTTGGTCTTTTGATGTTTATTTAATAGGGGTCTTCAGCTACAAAGGCTCATCTTCATCCTCATCCCTACTGTGGCTGACTGATCCCATTCCTCGATGACACTCCCATAAATATGAATAGAAACACACACACACACACACACACACACACACACACACACACACACACACACACACACACACACACACACACAGTTTTACAGTTCATCCAAAGGGCTAAATATATTAAAGGGTAAAAGTTGGAGGCATTAGACAAACATTAATCAAAACACTACAAGGGCCTGGTGAGACATTAAATGGGCTCATCTGTTTATGTGTTTCCATTTTAGCAAGTATTTTAGCTTTAGGAGATTTAGGAAGTACAGCAAAACTAGTGTGATCTTTTTAATTACCATATGTTGGCTTTGTATCAGTGTGTTGACGATTATTAATGATTTTGTTTTATGCTCAATATGGTTGATGCTTTAGAAAAATCGTAGAAGGCAAATTATTCTCACTGTCAACTTAATATCACATGACAATAAATGTGTTTGAATGCAAGTTGGTTAGAATTACATTTAAAATGTTTTATGTATTTAGCTGAGAGCCAGAACAAACCAGAGTGACTTACAGTGAGTGAGCAGGTAGGAGCTGATGAATATTGACAGAGACTTTGACAGACTTTCTGATGGACATGTTTGGGTGTTGTAGGGATCGAACCTGCGATCTTCAGGTTATGGGACAAACTCTGCTGCTGCATGAAAAAGTAACATCCCTACTTTTATAACATTTTAGCCTAAGTGAATGGTTTAAGTGGACATATCTGTTCAGGGATCACACCGGGGCTGTTCTCTTTAATATTCTTTGACTGTACCTCATGTAGAAAAGTGTGTAGATTTACCCAAAGAAAAGAAAAATGATGTATCTGTTGTCTGCGGTTGCTTTTGGAAATGGTGAGTAACTGTTGGAGGAGGCATGCAACATCATGCTGAATGTTCAGTCAGTCTCAATCTACAGTACGCTTATGTCCTGCATGGTCAAAATCACAGTGATCAGAAAAAATGTCTCCCTCTGGTGGAGAAAGCAACACCCAACATGTTCTTATCAATTCCTCTATTGGCTTTTCCTACACTGTTAGTACTATTATACCACAATTGCCATTATAGTTAATACTTATACTGTATGTACATATGTCTTAATGTTGCTGTTATCTTCCAAAGGAATCAGAGCTCGAGAGACAGAGTGAGAAAGCTTGAAAGAGAGAAATAAAAATCCTTTCCTCTGTTTTGTTGCCAACTGCCAGAAGCCCTGACCTTACCATAACTCATCAGTGGGTTAGCTCCCCCTGTCACAGTTAACCGGATCACCCTACATTAAGGAAAATGAGAAGTGCAGCAATTAAGTGAGAAAGGAAGAAAATGGGATCATATTGAAAAGCCTTTTAGACATGGGCAAAAGCTCAGCTACTGTGGAATTTAACTGAAAGGGCTTTGCGATTGGTGTATAATTGCCAATACATCTGGATAATAGCCAGTGATACCCAAGCATTCAGACATTAATTGTTCATATATTAGACATAATTTAGCATAAGAGCATGCAAGGGAGAAGACACTACAGATTGATGGATGACATGTTGTAATGGCTTCTTATAGTGACTCTTATGGTGACATACTAGTTAAGTATGCATTTTTCAGTGTTCCATAACAATTGTATTTTGGCATGATGTAGAGACATCACACATGACATTATGAATGCCATTTGAACCAATGAACTGGTCAGAAGGCTGCAATACACTGAAATACATTTTCAAAGTGTGACACATACACACATTCTACTCCAAGACAGCCTACACTTACTGTTGAAATGTAGCTGCATGCATAAACAATGAATTTGTGTACAAGTTATAGTATATTATAGAGTATATTTTGTATTGCCACATATTTATGTTTGTTATATACAGCTGGACAAGTTGGTTTAGATATCTGAGTTTGGGGTAAATGAAGCCATTTTGTACTCATGTAAATGTAAATTCATTATCCACATCACCATCTTTCTTTGTTTTTACAAAGTTGGATGCTTTTCTCAGTGTCTCAGATTTTCTGTGAATGTCTACCTACCAACACACACACACACACACACACACACACACACACACACACCACTTACTCTTCACCTCAAATTAACCATGATTCCCACCATGTGTCCAGTTAGGTAATTGAGTCAGACCAGGCCTCCAGTAGCAGTGTGAGGAGTCATTCCACAGTATGAGAGTGTTTTCTATCATGCTGACACCCCCCCTCCCTTCTCAATGTTCCTCCTGCTGCCAGAAATGCAAACATGTCTGCTCTCCTCTTATCAGCTGGGTCATTGACACTCAGAACACACACACACACACACACACACACACACACACACACACACACACACACACACACAGGCAAACCAGGCGCATTAGTATCCTCATTAGCTCTGGTCATAAGCAAACAGAAACAGAAACACACCTACAGGCAGATGCCTGGTCCAGCTGCCTCCTGATTTCAGCAACCCTTATTAATACACAGGTTTTACATGTTTTATACTAGAAATAAGGTAGATGTGAAGTTTGCGACATCAAGCTACCTTCAGCTGTTCGTTACAGAAACAGACAGCTGTCCTGCCATTACTACCCTAAAATGGGATGAAACGAATAAAATCAGAGACATCGGAGTTTTCACATAGCCTTCTAGGATTAGGGCAGAATTAAAGAAAAGTATAAGGTCTATTTCAAAAGAAATAGACCATATTTCAAAAAGGTATAAAGAAAGGATAGCTTTATCTGAACCCCACCCCTCTTTTCCCACTTGTCTATTCCTCTTTTGCTTTCTCTCTGTTATGTGTGTCCTCAGGCTTGCCCAGCGGCCTGACTGCTGGTCTATGCCTCAGAGAGAAAGAGAGCGAGGGAGAGAGAGAGAGAGAGAAAGAGAATTCGCCCCCGCCCTCTCTCTTTGGCGCAAAATAATTCATTAGCACTGATTTGACAGCTATAGCAACCTGGGTGTTCCTCCAATACAGTTCAACTTTTTATCCATTTTTTTGGACCCTGCCTTTTCCTACCTATGAATGAAACTCAGCAGGTGACTCCGTGACAAGACGTACTTCAAAGGGGAGCGCAAGAGAGGAAGACAGTGAGAGACAGAGAGAAAACAGAGAGGAAATTGTTTACCACACAGTCATTCATTGTGCAGTTTGACAGGTGGGATTCATTAACTCCACAATCTAATCTGGTAAACCCCCCAGAAGCACGTGCTGTAATCCCTGTGGGACCCTCCGCACCTCTGCCTGCTCTCCTTCATACATCAAATGCTTGGAATAATCCCTCACTGTAGTAGTGCACATATCTCTATCTTTATTTCTCTCTCTGTTTCTGTCTGCCTGCCTGCCTGCCTGCCTGTCTTTCTGTCCTCCTTGTATCTGTCTGTCTGTCTGTCTGTCTCTGGTGCTCTCACATAGTCACACACACACACACACACACACACACACACACACACACACACACACACCACCTACACCACTACCACAACTATCATCTTTTCATTCTTTTGTCATTTTCTTTTGGCCTCTGCCCAATTTATGGTGTTTACTATGCATGCATCTCTGTTTATTTCTCTCTCCTTCTCTCTCTTCTCTTCTCTCTTCTCCCACACACACACACACACACACACACACACACGCACACACACACACATACACACATACCCCACCACAACAATCATTTTCATTCTTTTCATTCTTTTGTCATTTTCTTCTGGACTCTGTCCAATCTAGAGTGTTTACTGTATACCATATACATGCATCTATCTTTATTTCTCTCTCTCCTTCTCTCTTCCTCTCCTTCATGCACTCATGCAACACACACACACACACACACAGCACCTACACTACGCCACCACAGCCGCCACTATGGTCTTTGTCATTCTTTACCCATTCTCTATCATTTTCTTTGTTCACACTGGGCTCTGACCATTTTGAGTGCTTACAGCTCTGTCATCCACACACACACACACACACACACACACACACACACACACACACACACACACACACACTTCTCCGGGCCTCAGATCTCAGTCTGACACCCCTGTTAGATCACAGAAGAGCTGTGATCAACTTCCCCTCATGGTACCTCGGTGCATGCAGACACCTCTCTGTTCCCCCCTTCAGTCCCCCCTCTCCAGGGGGCGTTCGGTCAATCTCTCCACGTCAGTGCATACTGTACGCCACTCGACCCCCTAAACCCCCCCCCCCCACCCCCTCACAGTGGTAAAACCCCCCCCCCCCCCAGCCTCTCAGCCTCCTAGGCAGCTCTAGGCCTTCACCCTGGCCATTGCCCCGCAAACCCATGACAAGCACATGATGATGTGAGAAAAAGCCACGGTTCAGGTCTTAACTCTGCAAAAAAGAAAAAAGAAAAGTCAGGCTTGGTGGGCTGATTTAATGAGAGACATTTTCTCTTATTGAATCCTGTGCTGAGGTTATTTCAGGATGTATACGGCAAACCGGACAAACATCATGTCGCTAAAACACAATATGCATCTGAGCATTCTTCTGAGTGGACATCATGCTCAGTGCTATTTTGGGTAATGAAAAGAAAAGACGATGCTATCATCTCTCTCAAAGACAAGTGCACTTCACTTTCTGTACAAAATTTGCCAAAACATGCTTTGGCATCCTGTCCTCAAGTATATCTTTGGCAGTCCTCCTTGAGCATTAATGTTGCCTATTGGAGAATTTTGGCCGCCACAAGGTCACACAAAACACACACACACACACACACTTGTACCCACACACACACACACATATACGGAGAGACACACAAGCAAAGCTGGATATTGCTTACAGCGCTGGATAAACTCCAGCGGCAGACAAAGGAGCAAGAGCAGGATATTCTCGTGCCTCATGTGGCTGATGCAGCAGCCTGAGTATGGGCCTTGTTCCTGTTTTTCACACAGTAGCATTTTCAGGAGTCGTCAGACATTTGTGTCAAATGCAGCTTACCAAAATTTGCTGGACAGTGACTTTCGAGGTGATAAAAAAATTGTTTGTGGGGGGGAAAAAAGTGTGCTGAGGATTTGACAGCAAGTATATGTGTGTAAGCCGAAAGTGAGTGCCTTATCTTTGTAAAGCGCAGTGTGTGTGTGTGTGTGTGTGTGTATGCTTGTGTAAGAAGCCTGCACACGTGTGTGTAGTATGCAGAAGGAAGGGACATGATTATGAGTACTTCCTTTTCTTTGAAGAATTAATATGTGAAGGCTTTGCTCTGTCTATCCTCTGTCTCTCAACCTCTCATCTCCCTTTCCATTTCCGTCTCTTAAGCTGCTGTCTCTCCTCTGTCGTGTTTCTCCTCCTCCCTCTCTTCTCTGCTTCTCCACTATTTCTCTTGTCTCTCTCCCAGTGTTGGGGAAGAATGGAGTTGTCAGGCTGTGCTGCAGGCGATTGCTCCTCTACATCTCCTTCCCAGCAGGAGCAACACAGGGGGCTGCAGCTCCTGCTGGGCCTCTTCTCTTCTCCTCTCTTCTCTTCTCCTCTCTTCTCCTTTCTTCTCTTCTCTTCTCTTCTCTTCTCTTCTCTTCTCTTCTCTTCTCTTCTCTTCTCTTCTCTTCTCTTCTCCTCCTTCCCTTCTCTGCTCTGCTCTCACCCACTGTACTCATGCTGGGTTAATGGAGGTGGATGATCTATTATAGCTCTCCATAGCACCGTATAGCACTGCTCATATTATAGCATAGTAGTTTCCAGACTGAGTTGTTGTAACCTCTGACTTTTCCCTTTCTTTGCCAGCTCAACTGTTTACACAGTTCTGACATTGGCAGTGTGTGGCTTTAGTGGCAGTAGTTAAGAGAATATTCATGCTTTTATTTCTCTGTCCATCTCTTGCTCCCAACAGGCAGCATGAACAACGTAAAACTGAGGGAAGGAGAGAATGCAGTAATATAAGTTTCAATCCCCCTGTTGTTTCCTTTCTCTTTTTCACTCTTTCTCTCTCCCTCTTTCCGTTCCTACAGAGACCTTTGAGGTTCTGATGAAGCAGGCGGAGAATCACACCAACACCGTCCTGCAGGAGTCGTACCGCAACATGGCCGGCCAGGCCGCCGGCCCGGTGCGCGAGCTCTTCACCGACATCGGTCTCTTCCTGCTGGGCTCTGAGCTCAGCGTGGACGACTTGGTCCAGCGATTCTTCGACGCCCTCTTCCCGTTGGTCTACAATCACCTGATCAACCCGGGCCTCAGTGACATAGCGCCCGGCTACGCGGAGTGCGTGAGGTCGTCAAGCCGTGAAGTGAGACCGTTTGGCGGGGCACCCAGCCTCTTGGCCAATCAGATTGCTCGTTCCGGGATCTCTGGGAAGCTTCTGCTGCAGGCGCTGCACCTTGGCATCGAGGTCATCAACACCACCGACCATCTACAGTTCAGCCGCGAGTGTCGGCGGGCGCTGCTCAAGATGCACTACTGTCCTCACTGCCAGGTATGAATGCATGTCTCTCTGAGTTTATGGATCACACTAAATTAGGGCTGGGTGATAATTCAATATTATCATTTATTGTCTTTCAGTGGAATCATATTGTAATGATATTGGGATTTTGGGATATTGTGATACACAATTCTGCTGTCTAAATTGATGATAACAAGACATTTTATTTAAAAACTGACAAAATGAGGTATGAAACATCTTTATGATTATCGAGATATTGATTTCAACCATATCGCCCAGCCCTACAATAAATGAAAACTTTTACCATCATTTCTTCTTTATGTGTGATCCCACTGTAATTTGCTTCGCAGGGCTTAACCCAGTCCAAGCCCTGCATGGGCTACTGCCTGAACGTCATTCGGGGCTGTTTGGCGAGCATGGCAGAGATTGATACCCACTGGAGGGAGTTCGTCCGCTCGCTGGAAGGCCTGTCGGCACGGATGCAGGGAACCCATGACCTGGAGCAAGTGCTTCTAGGAGTTCACACGCTGCTTCATGACGCTGTTGCACATGCTCAAAAAAATGGACCCCGCCTCTCAGCACAGGTCAGTCCTCTTTGTGGAGAGATATAGTTTGTGTCTTAAAGTATTGTTTTGGGAGGGAGAGTTAAACTGTGGTGTTGAGGCTCTGTAGGGGGCAATGAGCAGTATCGCCAGTGAATCTGTCAGGGCAAATTGGAGAAGGAAAGATAAAGATTAAAGCATTCTAGGTCTGTACCGGAGAGACATTCATTCTGAACTCATCCTGCTACTCCAGCTGCTAGCTCACTGTCAGAGAGATATGTGGTACAGAGACCAAGCATAAATGCCTTGAAATTGCACATACCACACAACAGCAGGTTAGCCAGACCAGAGCAGGCCAGAACTCTCCAGAAATACATGTGGGCAGCTCCGAGGCGGTCAGAAACTCAGTAGTCCAACTGCCAGCCAGAACAGGACTCAGGCCAAATCCAGAGCCACGAGTGTCCAGAACTACTCCTCAGTCTTAGACTCATTTACCTAAATTAGGACTTTAGGAGTAATGAGTTTACATTTTGCTGCTTGTTTCTGAGTCTAAACTTAAGTTTTATCCTCACAGGCAACTTTTTCTTTCTGTTTTCACTTGTAAATGAATGCCACAGGGTAGGTAATAAAAGGATGAATCAATCACAATGTGCTATATACAGCACAACTGTCCTGTTTGTTCCTGGAAATGACTACACTGTTTTTGCTGTACTGATTTAGACACCACAGCTCTATCTAGTGGATGGCTAGTGTCACTGCTGCTTGATAGGCTGCACATACAGTGACATTCAGAAACTGGAGATGAGAGGCTTGGCTGCACTAATGGCCTTGGTGTAAACATCTGTCACTCAGCCATCCAAAATGAGGCAGATTAGCCATGCACCAGTACAGATTTGCAAGGCTTAAAATGCCTGTTTCTCTCTCAATGTCCAAACTGAAATCTGTGTCTAAAGTCTCCTTCTCTTTGGGTGCAATAGGTGCATAAACTGTGTGGCCCGCCAAGCAGAAAGCCTGCACAGTCTGTCAGTGTCCAGCACAGCAGCAGTAGAGAATCCATCCCTCTTAAAGCCTCTGTCAGAGAGTCAGGAGACTCCCTCGCTGTCAGGAGAAAGTAAGTGGGAGAAAGATAGATGTGTGGATGGAAAGAAGGGAGGGAAACTCATTTTGGCTGTGAGATTGTCTTGCTTTAGTGTGTAAAACTGCAAAAGCAGGTACAATACTGTCTAAAAAAACAAATGGATAATCTGTGTGCCTGCATGTGTCTGGTTTGACAGGGAGTTTCTGAACAGTCTTCGCCTCTACCGCACGTACTATGGAGGCTTGGCGGATCAGTTGTGTGTGAGTGAGCTGGCCTCGGGAGATGGGCTTTCCTGCTGGAATGGAGCCGATATTGTAAAGAGGTTTGTCTCAGAGAATTCAATAATACTCTATTTAGACAGACATCGCCTCAATATTTTTTATTGATATTTTTATGGCATCTTGGTTTTTCATATCTATCTACCATCTCACTCACACAAACACACATACACACACACACACACACACACACACACACACACACACACACACACACACACACAAACACACACACCTATACAGCTTTATGCTTCAGCTTATTTGAAATGCAGTGTAGACAAAGGAACACAGTACCAAGACGACTGGGCAGAACTCAAACAACAATTAAAGCCCTCAATAATACTATAGATTTTCACATCAATATATATTAGAGCTAAGGGTTAAGTTTGTGCTGCGGTCTTTTTGCTGAGGAAGCCAGAAGAGCAGACATGATCCGGTTTTCTTTTATACCCTGAAATTACATGAAAATACTAGAAGGCACTCGGAGAGTGCAGACCTCTGCCAACCCTGAACAGTTCTACAACTTGCTGTTACACCCAAAGACATCATTCCTCTCACTTAAATTTTAAGTAAAATTGATTTCTTGACCCTGCAAACATACCCTTAGAATTTGGAATCAAGTTTTTATCTCTGTTAGTTTCATAGTTGTAGCTAAAAAACAATAATCATCTAATGGGGGGGAAAATCCCAGTTCAGGTTCACCACCAAAATCTAATCAATTGTTCCTTGGCTCAAGGCCTACCTGTTGCCAGATAGACAGACAGAGAAACAAACTAACGGGGATGAAAACATAACCTTCTTAGTGGAGGTAATAAGAACTAAATGTGCACACATGCAGAGGATTTGCAAATTAATCTTAGTGTTTATTTTAACCTGCATGCAAGTACTAGATGGGTGGGGCTTAGTGTCATTGTATGGTCCTATGGAGCCTCAACCATACTGTATACTATTTGATCCAGGTCTGACACACACACACACACACACACACACGCACACCCTGCACACGTATACTGCTCTCACAAACAAGCTGACACTAATGTAGAATTCATCTATTAGTTGTAAGGGAACACTGACATCGATCTTGGATATGAATGGGTGTGAACTGGAGCAGACAAGCAGGCCTCTTCCACAGGATCAGATAGCAGCCTTGTTTCCTGCTGCATCACAAGTCTCTATCTTACCTGTGCTGTCATCACTCAAGGACCCCCTCATACATCCTCAGTCAGTGGTAGTTCCTCCTAACTGTCAGCCGCTGTCAGCGCTGTTGAGATGGCAGGTGGGCCCATATTTCAAATTATGGTGGGGTTGGAGTTGCCAGATTGGGTTAGGGGTCCACTAGTAAAAGATGACAGGCTTGTTGAGATTGTTTCACAGCTGCTGTGTGAAGGTAAGGAGGAAGGAGGGAGAAGAGGAGGCGACTGGAGAGCTTTACAGACTAGAAGTAGTCAGATTCATTTGTATGGTAGTGTGCCGCTCAGCAAAAAATTGTCATTACTATGGAGACAGACTATCAAGGTTAAGTTTCATTCAAGCATCGACAATTTACTCTGTTTTTGTCTTTGTTATTTTCCAACATAGCACCTCGGTTTTCCATTACAAAGGCGGCAGCCCGCAGTCCGAGAATAGAGATGTTTCTCATGTGTTGGGGAAAGAGGCAGGTCAGCAGGCTGCAGGCTGTCTATCAACTCTGCCAGTAGCCTCTGGGAAATGTTTCTGGACCGCGGGCGCGTCTCAATTCTTCAGCCTTCCTTCCCTCATACACTGTGACATGGAAACACTTGGAAACACTTGGCTCGGAGACGTTCATCTTGTGTTCCCTCGCCTTTTTTCATTTTGTTTCTGCCATTTGGTCCTTACCAAACACGCAGAGGAAGAGAGCTGAGGAACATTGAGAGATATTGGGAATCTGGGGAGAAGACACCGAGGAGACAATTGAGACGTGTTCCTGCAGCTTAGCGGGCTTCCTATAGATCTACAACCCTGTGTTGCTTTCTATTAGCCCAGAAGCCTAGATGATTGGCTGAGACAAAGGCAATAAATAACCTCCTGCCTACGGGTCATAACCCAACATCCACAGAGAGAGGGGAATAAAACCCACTGCCGGATGGTGGCTGATTTACAGAAGCTTATCGAGGCCTCAGAGACCTGAAACGATTGGTTCAGGTCCTCTGTGTGTGTGTGTGTATGTGCAAGCGTACATATGTGCCTTTTTATAACAGCTCTTTGTGTGTGCTGGTGCAGATTGTTTTATCGTCTTAAAGAAGCACAGAGTTGCGCCAGAGCTTAGCATTTGTCTTTCTCAATAAAAAGGACAAGCTAAAAACATGACAGGAGGAGCTTGAGACTTAAGAGAGATTTAATGCACATCCTCATCTGGGTCCGGGGTAAACAAAAAGATAAAGAGCAATCAGATAAGATCATAGGGGAAGAACACAAACAGCTTTCATCTCGGCGTCTGTGTGAATGTAGATGATGGAGTCTCGCTCCAGGGTCGACTTGATAATCACATTCTCTCTCTGTTTGTCTGTCCGTCTTTCTCTCTCCCTCCATCTCTCCCTCCATCTCTCTCTCCCTCTCTCTCTCTCTCTCTCTCTCTCTCTCTCTCACTCTCTGTTGGTCTGTCTGTCTTTCTCTCTCCCTCCATCTCTGTCTCTGTCTCGCTCTCTCTCTGCCTGTCTGTCTCTCTCCCTCCTCTCTCTCTCTCTCTCTGCCTGTCTCTGTCTCTCTCCCTCCATCTCTCTCTCTCTCTCTCTGCCTGTCTCTGTCTCTCGCCCTCCATCTCTCTCTCTCTGTCTGCCTGTCTGTCTGTCTGTCTCTCTCCCGCCATCTCTCTCTCTCTCTCTCTCTCTCTCTGCCTGTCTCTGTCTCTCGCCCTCCATCTCTCTCTCTCTCTGTCTGTCTGTCTGTCTGTCTCTCTCCCTCTGTCTCTCTCTAACTCTCTGTCTCTCTGTCTGTCTGTCTCTCTCCCTCATTCTCTCTCTCGCTCTCTCTCTCTCTCTCTCTCACACACACACATACACACACGCACACGCACACACACACACACACGCACACATGCAGAGAGGGAGAGATAGATTGAGGGTGGAACATTCTGATCAGCTTTTGGGCTTAGTAACAGTTTTAGCATCTGTTGTGACAGTGAATCTCACCTGTAATAATCCCTGCATTGAGTCTCTGCATTGAACTTTCACTGAGGGAATTTGCAGGCTGGTGAGGCGTTTATCCACAAAAACAAGAATGCGGAGAGATGCTAAATAATAGAAAGATGGAATTTACAACCCCTGCAGAGCAGACATGATCAGTTATTTTGAGCCGTTGATGCTCCACGCTGACATGTTTTCAAGGTGGATTTTCATGCCCTTGCTCTCATCACACCGCAAGAAATGATTAAAAGTTCTTTTTGATTGGTTTCACGGGACAGTGAGAGATAAAAGGTGAAACAATGAAATGTCCCTCAAAACTGTGGAAGGACAGAGATCTTCTTTGGTTTGAGACACTGTCCCTGTCTGGGCAGAAAGGTTAACACATTCCCACATCCTTTCTCCATCCGTCATGGACACACACACACACACACACACAGGGAAGAGCTGGCAGGCTGCCATGAGCTGCCCCTCTCCATAACCAACCACACACACACACACACACACACACAGTTGTGATGGCAGCAACAGTCCAGACTTAAAATGAAAACTATGAAACCACCACTCGGCCCATCAACCATCTCTTTCTTCTCTGTGTGAGTAACTGACTGACGAAGACAAAGTGTAGTTAAAGTCATGGAAAAAGACTACAGGGGTTCTCATTCCTTTCTGCAGACAGTTTACTTGTCAATTTGATTTGGTGCCTGACCTCGAAACTCCTGTGTGTGTGTGTGTGTGTGTGTGTGCCGGGTAGCAACTGTAGTTTGGAATGCCTTTTATTATAATGACATTCATTTCCTGTTAGACTGACAACAGGTCCTGACAACGACCAGGATGTATAGTGCCGTTAAAAAGCCACCGCTGCAACAAGTAGGAAAGTGCGACGCTATGTTTTATTCATGATTACCTCCTCCGGTGTGAACTCGCTTTAATTCATCCCCACCTGCAATCTGTCTCACGGCTGCCAACGCACACCAGGTGTTTGGCTGTGTGTTTATATTTTCAAAGTGCCTTCTTCTAATTGAGTACAACAGGTTTTTTATTTTTCCGATAATAAGCCAACTGACCTTGCATGCTGTTGGAATTCAACATGCAGTCTGCTGCTGAAGGGATGAATACTCCGCACAGCGCTCGAACGCTACAGTATGTATCCAAAAGAGGCATGGAGACAGGCGGGCGGATTTGCATGTGGCCTTTTCGTTTTAATAGGCCACCCTTAATGCTAAAGTGGCTGTCTGAGCGCGGACCTTTCACCTTTCCTCTGTCTTTGCTGGCCAGATAAGCCTTAAGAGGTTAATCACATGGTAATAAGAGCCGCGGAGTCGCAGTGTAAGCCTCTCCACAGTGTATGAGCAGTGACCAGAGAAAGGGAATGATTCTGCGAGTGAAGATCTATTCTATTCTATTCTATTCTGTTTTCTGCATTCGTCTCACTCATTCTTGCTGCCATCCTCCTCCTCTTTTCTTCTGGGGCAGGCTTGTAGCCCAGGTGATTTGCCTCGGCTTAACTAAAGTGACAGCATTTAAGCTCTGCTAATAGCAATCCATTGAAAAAGCATCAAGAGCTTAGATTATCCCACCCTGCTTGGGGAACATATACCTCATTTTGAGGGCTTCCCAATCCTGGGAGTCTAACTGCAAAATCTACCTAGTGTGGAACACAATGTATTAAATATTGAATATAGTAAATATATAGCACATATTGCTTTATCTCAATCTCAGCATGGTTTAGGCGTCGTCTATATACAGGCTTCTCCACATATACATTCTCAAATACATATCACATCACAACTGACCCTCTCTACTGCAGTATTGTCTGTGATTACATTGCTGTGCATAACACTGCCAAGCCTTCATCCATTAATAAACCTGTTGGCAATGCTACAGTGTCACATTCAGTAAAACGACTGTTGTAGCTGCAGTTAAATGCTTCTGCTTCAGGCCTGATTTAGTGTTGCGGTAGCTCTCCTTCACCAGCAGGAGGAGCTCAGCACATTGGGTTAAGCAGGATCCAGAAACATGCCACATTGGTGATCGCTCCACTTCTCTTCTGTATCAGTTTTGATGATATATGCCAGGCAACGGCTCTTATCCATGTTGCTTCTGACAGTGACGGACAGAAAACAAAATTTAAATGATAAATGGATACTCTGCAGAACGTCAAGTTTGTGAGCCAGCTTCACTGCCCATTCTCAATGATGAACTGTTCTAATTTTGAAAGGAATAACCCTTTAAACATGCACTGTCAAATATATTATGCATCGCTGTCCTCTTAGTCACTCTCACACGAGAGAAAGAGAGAGCGAGAGTTTTTCCTCCCAGCCCATAAAAAACAGCTTCAATTCAACTAAACGTGGTATTGAATCTTGACGGTACCTCAAAAGGATACCAACAATTCATAAACTTGAACACTCATACAGCCAAGGCTTTTTCTGCCTGGCTGCCTGGCAATTTAGTCTCTTGTCGTAAAACACATAATCCTACTTTTGTCATGTGGGGACTCACTAAAAGTAGTCACAATTCATTTTGGGTCCTAATTCATAGCCCTAAGAAACCAAGACAAACACTGAAAACAGACGAGAGGAGTGGAGAGGAGAGGAGAGCAGTGGAGAGGAAGAAGAGAGGAGAGGAGACAAGTGGAGAGGAGAGGAGAGGAGAGGAGAGGAAGAAGAGAGGAGAGGAGACAAGTGGAGAGGAGAGAAGAGGAGATGAGACAAATGGAAAGGAGGAGGAGATGAGAGGAGAGGGGATGAGAGGAGAGGAAGAGGAGAGGAGAGAGGGGACTAGAGGAGAGGAGGGAAAAGGGAAGGAGAGGAGACAAGGAGGAGAGGAGAGGAAGAGGAGAGGAGAGGGGACAAGAGGAGAGGAGAGAGGGGACTAGAGGACAGAAGAGGAGAGGAGACGAGGAGGAGAGAGGAGAGAGGAGAGGGGACGTTCTTGAAGAGCTCCTCTGTATTGCGACAGCTGGCTACTGCAGATAACCACAAAACCACTGGAGCACTTGAGGTCTGGGTGCTGCATGGCTAGAGTTCCACTCCAACATGACCTTATATCCTGCCCGGGTTTAGACATAGGGCTTGGTCAGAGTACCACTTCCTGACGATTATCCCAAGTGACAGAAAGAAGAACCCTGTCTGGCAGACCAAATTGAGTTCATAAGTCCTTCTCCTGTGTATGTGTGTGTGTGTGTGTGTGTGTGTGCATGCATGTCAGTCTTGTCTCTCAGCCCATTCTAGCATTATGCATGATTGCACTGAACTGATTAATTTTCAATCTAGCTCTCAGAAAAAGAGAGAGATTTTATTTATTTGTACTCGGATAGTATCGATGCTGCAGCAATTGTTGGCCTTGGCCTCAGCCAATGAGAAGGCCACGCTGAAGTGCAGGCTTAAATTTTGAGTTGGTATGGCTGGTGGGAGGTTATTATATGGGTGTGGGAGTGTGTGTGTTTGTGCTGTGGGTGTGTTGGTGCCTCTCTCTGTCTGGTCCCATTCATTTTTCAGTGCTTCTCAAGCTCTGTGTCCCCCCACGCCCCCACGCCCCCCCTCCCCACCATGAGCTGGAAGCCTGCCTCCAGCATCTGGAGCAGACTGTGACCCTGCAGTGCGCCAGGTAGCAGGACATTAACAGTGAAGGCCTTATTGTCTCACTGATGAGCTGTCAGGACACACCCTCACCCCTGTGTGATATCAGCCTGGCTTCTTCCACCGTCGAGTGCGCACGCCTGGTCCCCGTAGAGCACTTTCCTCTTTACTTCGGATATAACTCAGACGCCGCTGAAAACTGGGAACAAAGTGGTGGAAAGAATTTTGAGTTTATGCTCATAAAGCGGGAGCAGAGGCGCAGTGTTCGGTGAGAAAGCCCGCTTCGTGAGCTGGACTTATGAGGTTCTATCTGCTTAGAAATACAAGACTGTTGAAGAGCTGGAGATGCTGACTAATAAAATCTCGCCTGACGATTTAATCACATGGACCCAGCATTGTTCTAATAACAATAGCCGTTCCTCACTTTGCTTGGCATGAATAGTACTAACTGTAGACCAGTAAACAATAGACCAACAATAGCAGTTTCAATGCTAGGCATCTACAATACGGCTCCTGATTTTTTTCTTATGGAGGATGGGCAGCCTTTTCGCTTGAGTATTTTTCTCTGTTATTGACACAGCTGGATGGTTGGGAGGGATACAGAATGAAAGGAGACGCAGGATAGATGGTTATGGCTGCATTCAACCCTAGGCCAACAGAAACACATAATAACCATCTCTGTGCACCAGTCTGAGTTGGAGCTGTGCGACTTGTGGCTCATTTTATATTGACTATGCATAACTACATGTCAGCCTTATCCATGCTGAGTTCTGCCTCAGAATAGACATAATTTCTCTCTCAGAGGAGTGTGGCTGGAAACAAAGAGTCTCATATCTTCGTATCGTAGTCTTGGTTTATCTCACAGCTGCAGGCTTTTGACAATGTGTGTGGCACCAACCTGTCTGTTCCTTTGATTTTCAACTCATTTGTTAACTAAACATGCCTCCCATTTGGTGCCACAAAGTGAAAAATGTAGTAGACATTAACTATTCATTACCAGTGCAATTTGTTTCTTCTTTATGCACTTTTAGCCCGGAGAGTATTCTGACTGCGTAGGTAGTTTGCATTTGGAATATTGACAGTTTTAGAAAACAGCTTTTTTCTCTAAAGCATGTTGTATTATTCATTGGATTACAAAGAGTTATAGCCAGCAAACCTGCTTTTTTATCTCTCAGGTATCTTTCAAGTATCCTTTAAATCTTATGCTGTACTGCACAATGTAATCTCGTAATCCGAGTAGTGTGACTTTCGTTTGGAGGCCAGTTCGTGTCTTTATCAGGGAGTTTGTCCCCACAGAAAACTCGTCAGCACCTCTTTATAAGTGGAAACCTACCTTTTAGCTCCTGACCTAAACTGAAAGCTAGGCGTGAATATGCTCTCATTAATCTCACCTACCAGAGTAAAAGGTCTGAGTCTGGAGGCTCCCTGAGAATTAATCTAAACAGCTCTTTCATTTCTGGGATGCAAACACAAATGTCTCAGACAACAGTGTGGCACGCTCTGGGATGCCCTGAGACCAGACTTTGCTCTCTCATCATTGTCCCTGTAATGTTGTCCTGCAGTTTCTATGGAAACAGGGCCGGCCTTATTAAAAAAAAAAAAAAAAGTTTCACCTTCTCGGAGTCTGCCCTTTACCTGACAGCCAAGATAAACGAGCAGGGTCCTGGGAGGAAGGCAACACAAACATGCATCTCTGCTCAGTGGCCCATGCTCATTGGCTCTCTGCTGGAACCCCTTATTTACCTTAATGCTGAGAAGGTGGCGGGAACGGGGGAGGATTGAGGAGGAGTAAGGTGGAGGAAGGTGCGAGAGGGGGGAATTGCGATTACTCACAATACCTCCCATCAACAACCTTGAACCGCGCTGCGATAAAAGAAGAAAAAAAGAAGAAAACAACTCTTTCCAGCCCCCATAATGCACCTGGGCCAGATGATGTCATATGTCACCTTCAGCTAATGAAGGTGATGATGACATGCATGAGCGGCGCATACGTTCACCATCTGCTCTGTTCCACCACGCTGGAGCAGCTCCCCACAATGCAGCAGAGAGGAGTGGAGGCACGTCTGCGGCGCTGTGCCACTGTCCCTCGGCGCATGTGAAAGACCACGGCTGCCACCGCTGCCTGCATCCAGATGACTCGCCGGGAGTTCAATCATATCTTCACACCACAAGCAACTTCAGCAACCGGTCTCTGAGGCCATTTATTTTATATTAGCTGAGCCACTGAGACGACTTGGCCGATATGACAGTGGTCACCAGTTTTTGTTTGCGTGGAAACAACAAAAAAAAATGGCCACGGCTTAACTTTTGGCCGGCATCGCCTGTTGGCAGCCGAACACATGCTAATGCTGATAAATTATGTATCGCGTTGCCTGGCTGGTTTCATTTAGATACGATATATTATAATAAATTTGATGTGCTTCTCTTTGGTTTAATCGGAGGAACAGGCCATAACTTAATGTCAGTGTGAAAGAAGTTGAAATCCTCAGTGTGTCATATCCACACTGCAGGTTATTAAAGATAGGCAAATACAATACAGAGTCACAGAAAAATAATGGTCTGAAAGAAAAGTTTTTCTAGATTGATATAATCTTGGATGTCTACAGTTGGTACATGTTTTTTTTTTACTGTTTGGAAAGCATATAAAATAAGACAAGATAAGATGAAACTTTTTTAATCCCTGTGGGGAAATTAGGTTGTTGCAGCAGCAGAAGTAATACTCAATATTCAATGGTTTATGCTGAAAGATATTCAAAGAAATATGAGTGTGTTCCAAATAAGTAGACCAGAGTGGAGGCACTGTATCATACTGTAGATTTTGATGAATTATCAGGAGAATGATACGTGCCTCATTTGGAAATCAATAAATTGTCAAACTGCATGAAAGATGTATTCACTTGCATTAAAAAAACAGATACACCTAACATATTCAACACCAAAGATAATTCTCTGAATACCAGCCCAGTTTTGGTAAAAAAAAAAATCCTGCTGCACAAACTTATCTCTGAATTACAGTCAGTTTTCAGAATGGTTTGCGATGTTAGATCCTGATAAATAGGCTTCTGGCATTTTATTTGTCAGGTAAAACCTTGTAGTCACACATAATGTGACAAGTAACACATTTCCAGATTTTAGTATGTCCTTGAAATACATTGTGGCTGAAAGGTTTTCCTCAAAAATTCACTTCAAACAAAACTAGAACCAGAAGAAAGTGACTGAACACTCGTTATTCTGGGTTGTCATTGCCTTGATGTTTGCTGTTTGTTGAAAGGATGCACGCAGAGTCTCAGGGTGCATTCTGATGAAAAACTACTTGGCACTTTACAGAGAGAAGTCTTTTGATTAACTCTATACAAAATGCTACATATATGGTGAAAATCTTTGACTTTTTTCTATATTCTCATGTAAAACACTGCATAAAATAGAAATGAGTCTGTAAATTATATGAACTATTTTTCTGAAAAAACCAAAACTATCAAAAACGTTGCCCACCAAGCAATGTGCTGCCTTTCACCACACTGCATTCACAGGTGAAAATATCAACTAAATGACTGTCCATTTGTTGAGAAAAACTGGGTTACCCTTTTTACCTTGTGTCTGTTATATTGAACAGACAAAACAAGCAAAGAAATTATGGTGCAAGTTGTGGTCAAGGTTGAGTGGAAAAGGGAAACAGAGGAATTGCAACAGATACTGATTTTCCATCATCAAACTAATGTTGGACCATTTCAGATGATTTTGAACATCATATGCACTGCTGAATGTTCTATAATTTGATAAAACGCTGAGGTCAGAGATTATCTGTTGTAGACTCTAATAAGAATTAAGGCTGCTTGATATGTTTCTCAAGTCAACTACCATATCCCAGGCTTGTGAATGTTATCACTGTGTCATAGCAGCGGATTATGAAAGTTTTGATTGACAGCTCCTTGTCTCCAGCTCTTGAGTCGAGAGTAAAAAGCCGAGCGTCGGTGACTGAAGATGAGCTTTAGATAACATCAGATGACCTTTGAGAGCAGCCGAAACTATCAGTCTCTATAGGGCTACTCTCCTCTTGTCTTGTCTTGACACTTTCTCTCTCTCTTTCTCCCTCTCTCCCTCTCTCTCTCTCTCTCTCCCTCTCTCTCTCTGGTGAGTGGAGTTTCTGCGAGTTGGCAGCCTGTATCTGATCCTGAGGTAATTTACTGGTTGCGATAAGGAAGTGGTGCTCACAGTCTTTCGTTATAGTTGTTTCTGACAGGGCGAACTGAAGCCCGCAGAGACCAAAGTTAAAATTTAGACTCCAGATAGAAGTAAAACATACAGGGTTATTATTGCCCAAACTCCAACAAACTGAGAATGAGGAGGGAAACAAACCTCAGTGTCTGCCGGTTTAATTTGTACTGGTGTGCTCTGGTGTGCCTCCACTGACTTGGTTAATAGCAGGAGTAGAAGGTGTAAGATGGAGCGGTCCATTTACTGGATTGTTAATGAGTTGGCCGAGCCCTTGGCCACAACAAGAAATGCGTGCATATCTGTTACATTCTAGCTGCTTATTTAATCCTGACTTGCTTTTTTTTTTTTAAGATTTATTTTAGGCATTTTTATGCTTTGTTGATAGAAACAGTGTGAGAGAGAGACCGGAAGGTATGGGAGAGAGAGAGGGGAGGACATGCAGCAAATGACCACGGGCCGGATTGGAACCCGGGTCGCTGCGTGAAGGACTGAGCCTTATATGGTATGCGCTCTACTCGGTGAGCCACCAGGGCGCCCCAATTAATCTTGACTTGCTTTTAATTTTGCTGTAGACCATCAATTTTTTTCGCAGCCAGTTGCTTCAACTAATTAGCATATTGTGTGTGTGTGTGTGTGTGTGTGAGAGAGAGAGAGAGAGAGAGAGAGAGAGAGAGAGGGAGAGAGGGACTGTTACTTGTTTGCCTTTGTGTATACAAGCTTGCATTGGCATATGTGCATACTGTATACATGTGTATGTGTGTGCATTTGTACATGCTGTGTGTGCACAGCCCGGTCAAGCTTTGCCCAGCAGAGCTGTTTTCCTCCTCAGCCACGTAGGAAGGCAGGCAGGGCCGGCGGACAGGGTCACTGCCTCGGGGGGATCTTAGAGTAATGCTTCTCTGCTGTGGGCTAGAAGAAATATGAAAGAGCCCCTAAATCAAGACACAGAGCCCCATGAATCATGTCAGCTGCTGAGTTGAAGAAGAGGGATGGGACCATCTGTAGCAGCATATGAATGGCTAACTGACTCACAGTGCTGTTGACACAAGCTGAAGAAGTGTGAAGAGGTTGTGAAGATTAGCGCTGCTGCTTGCTGCATAGCCTGGAAACCTGCTTCAGTCAAAGCTGCTTGAGCAAACCAAAATATGTTGGATGGTCAATTCATCACTCTGACGTTTTAGAGTATTGTATAGGGGGAAAATTTTTGTCTGATGAAAAATAACTTGAAACTCTGCAACAACACATCTGTACCGCCTGAATACACGCTTCAGAATAGTTACATAGCATCTTCATGAATACTGATTCATGCCTTTTGTATAGTGTTCAAGGGATATTTTTAGTATTTAATGGTGATGTTTACTAGTTCTACTAACAATTATCATGATCATGTTTGATGATGTAAATTTAAAATACGCCTTGGAATTAGTAAATGTCATGAATCTGGACTTTCACTGGTCAAAGGGCAGATTTATCATCCAATTAGAGTCTTCAATTACCCAAAAGACCAACATTTAAGAAAAAGAATCCACCCTATAACACTAAAACAACTATTGGCAAGGTACCTTGCCTTTCTGGGCCCATTTTGTTATTTGGTGGTGTATTTTTTTACTGTTGTGGATGACTGGCCAAACGTAGACAGCATGACATCTCGATGAGGTATTTCCAGTGCGGCTACAACTGAGTTTGATAGCAAAAAATCTTTCTGCTATCTAAAACATCAACAGTAAACGGCAGGTTTTGGTCTCAGCCCCTCAGAATCAAACAGCAAGAGCTTCTTTCTAGACTCATCATTATGACGGTAAATCATACAGGGAGAAATTCATCATAGAAGAGGCAGAGATACCATATTATCAACAGATAGTTGCCTCAATAGACCATAATGCAATGCAGCTACAAGACACATTGCGTTTTGAGTAAGGGGTGCAGCCGCGATCATCATACACACACCCCAATGTTCACAAAATAGTTGGCTTGCTAGTTATATTTACACCAAGCTTTGATTCACACCCGCTCTCTGAGGGTCATCGAAAGGCATTCTGGGAAATGTAAGAAAATCACTAACTGGAGTAGAAGTAGACGAGGCGGGTTGAGGGAAAATAGTTACAAACAAAAGTAAAGAATACAACACTTAATCACAAAATAACTCCTGGAATGCACTGAACATCACACATTGATGACATCTAACTGTGCAAGAGTATCAGAGAGCGGATTCATCTTTTAAGTAATTTTGAAAATATATCATTTTTTTATGTTTCAGGTCAAGCTTGTAAAACCTAGATTAATTGTCACTCCGAAGCAAATTAATTTTCCCTCCTAAGTGAAGTAACAGCCAAGGGTCTTTGTCTTGACATGTAAATTGTAGGCTGCTGACCCTACACCATTGTGTAAAGAACCTTGTGGCTCTGGTAAATTAAGCTCTGTGAAAGACGACTGAATCGCAATCCATCTGCCCAGAGGTGAGGGCATGTTGTCTAAAGCGCACAGTTACAGGACTGATGATAATTACAAAATTTCATGGCTGACCCCAAGGCTTGTAATTTTAAATTTTCACTAAATAAATTAACCCATCAACCCATTGGTGTATATGCCATAAATGATATAGTGAACACCTTGTCAAAGCTGACCAAAGGCATGAATTGGTATTTGTGAATGTGCTATGCAGCTGTTACCAAGCTCATAATCAGGCGGTATGAATGTGTTGTTAATCGTGTTTCGTGTAGTGTTACCAGAAAAATGTGGAAATGGATAATGCACCATGTAAGTTTTAGTCAGATAAATTATTCTGATGTGTACAGTGTGTGCAGACTATTTGTTCAAGGGTGACAGTGGGAAGATGAATTATTTTCCTCCTAAAATCTATAGTCAACAAGGATGCATTTCATAGTTTGTACTAATAAGGATCATCCCTCTTCAAACTGCCCAATTTGTGCTCTTCGAATGAATAAACATGTAGTTTTAATCTTTTTTGTAAAACTGGTGCAATGCAACTGTGAGCACAGCAACCAAAACAAAAGCTGTTTGTTGAATGTTTTTGTTGAATATTCTAATATTTGATTAGTTACAAATGCCCACGCATCGACTAGTTTCTTATCCCTCTTCGAATGAATTAAAGCTTTTTTGTGAAATGTGTGTAATGCTCTTGTGAGCACAGCATCCAAAAGTTTGTTGAATATTCTAATATTTCATTAATTACAAAAGCCTGTTAAACAGCGAGCATCAACCTGAAGGGAAAACATATTGACTGATTAATGGTGAAACAGCAAGAGACTGTGAGAGATAGAGAGGAGTAACTGTGATGCACCTTGAGGGAGTGCAGGAGGTGTCTTAAGAGGAGGACTAGGGACTAAGAGTTGCAGTTTTGCAGTTGTGCGGCTTTCCTGCGATTGGCCATACAGAGATGAGTGTGGGGAGATACCATGTGGAAACATAAACACAGATAAGACCATCAGAGGATGAAGGGAGAGAAGCTGTGTGATCAGCCAACTGTAAAATTGACTTGGAATCAATATGGCAGGAAATACAGCAACCAGGATTACCGTCTCCCAAGAAAGATTGGCGATCTGGACATAGATGAAAAAATGTTAAACAAACACACTTTTCCTTCTCTTTCACTTTCAGCCCCGCCCACCCAATATTTTCTTTGTGTTTAACCAGATGATCACCAAATATCCTCCATGGAGATTTTTACATTAAATGTAAGCCTGATGCAGCATTGATATCTCATGGCTCAGCTACACCGGCTGTGTTTCTGTTTCGTCGGTTTGTGTCGGAAGGGTCGGATCAGATACGCAGCCGTTTACTTCAGTGCAGCTGCTCCACTGTCTGCAGCACGTTGACAGATCTGAAACGGAGCCGCAACTTTGGAGATATGCATGGCTTATTTTTGTTGGGCTACGCATCCGTCTTTTCCGTATTTTAGCCATATAAATGTATATACTTGCCAAGATTTTGCTTATTATAGTCATTTATCACCATGTCAGTAAATGAAATAGAGATACATAAACCAATGTCACTGAAATAAATGTTGGAGATGAGATTATCTATGGATATCCGCTGAGGAGCCTTCTGTTTGGTGACAGTACGCCTATACTCTGTCAAAAAAAGTGACATTAGTACTCCTATATGGTACATTAATGAGTTGTTTATGGAAAAATAAGCAAAACTAGGTAATTGAGTTTACTTACACATAGGTAAAATGTAGACGGACCTAGTGTAGCAGCTTAAAATGCCGTGCTACAATTGGCCGCAAATTTGGATATGCGAATGTTACGCATGCTGTGTAGTTTACATGTTCGATGTACTTTAAACTAACTTTTAGCTAACTTTTAACTTTACAAAATCACATATTAACCCACACTTGTCATGGCGTGTCACTGAGTCATTGAGTCTACTCTTTTGTAGCTCCACTCGTGCTTTCCCATGATGACTCACTCACTTTTTAGGACTTGGGACATACAAACATTTCACTCTGAAGAGGCGCTGAACAGACCTCAAATCAGTCTGAAGTGTGTTTTGCTGCCGTCATTCACCTTTGAGCTCTTGAGGGTCTGCGGAAGTTTATGAGCTTCTTCACCATTAGCAACAGTTTTTCTTGTGGTGTCTCTTATACCGAGTAAAACGGAGGTGAAAGCAAATATTCACAAATAGTTTCAGAGGGGTGATTAGACTGTTGATATTTGCTCCCCTCTGCCGACGTGTTATTTACTGCCGTGGATCTGCAGCGTTCCTCAGAGAGGTGTAGTGATAATACGGCAGATCCCAGAGTCTGTGGATGGAGAAATGGCAGATGTGGCTGTGTGTTCCTGCCTGCTCTGGTAAAACAATCAGAGATACGCACACAGAAGCCTAAACACACAATATAATCTCCCGTAAGAACTAAACCGAGCAGTCCCTCTTACATCTCTGTATTAAGCTAATGTTAAATCTAGGCCATGTTGTGGTTTTCCTGCCAAGGTACATAATACTCTGCCAGTGTGGGATAAAAAAAGGTGTGGATCAGAAATTCATTATGAAAAACGTAACTATATTTTATTGGTGTGGAAACTGTGTGCCTCCTATTCACGTTTTTATCTTTGGAGAGTAAAGGTTTGATAATTTACAGATACAGGCAATGAGAGAATACAGTTACAGCACTGGTGAGCATAGCATTGACAAATTAGATTGTAAAAATCCTGTTTAAATGTCCTAATGCTTCCTAGCGGGGGACATGCGTCTCCAAGCCTTATTATAATCTATTTGTGTTCCTCTGGCTCCACTCCTCAGGTGGATAGATGGATGGATAGTTATGAAAGAGTGCGGTTGTGAGGGGAAGACCAATCAGTGGTGAAGTGTTTACTTTAAACCCGACATCCTTGCCGCCTCTACTATTTGATAGCCTGGGAATAAGACGGTTGCTCCAGGCTTGATTTGTTTATGCATGTTTACAGAAGTCCTCATAAATTCATAATCATCCTCTCAATGTTTTCCTCCCTGCATCTCCAGGAAGCAGGTGTTGAAATTGGACAAGCTTGGTCAACTCAGATATGGATGAAGATGGCAAAGATGACTAAGCCTCTTAAGTTTTGTGTCAGAGAGGAAAAGGGTTTTTCATCAGCTTGATGATTTTGATAATCTGCATTGGATTGAGACCAAGAAATCGGTACATGGAATTCTGCAGGATATTTATTTTTCATTCTGCGGCAATAGAAAAATTATGAGAGAAATCAAGTAAAACTTCACTTTTGGATAGACGGAATAGATTTGCCTCAGAAAGGAAATATGAGTGGAACATTATTTTGGATGTGAGCATGTTGACCATCATTGGTATCATAAAAGCTGTAATGAGTCTTTTATGGTCTGCCCTGCTCTTACCACATCTGTTTAATCTTGGACATTATTACCTTTATGGCGTATTAACATCTTTAAAAATTCCCCATTTCGGTGACCATCTGGTTTTATGAGGCTATTGTACCTCCTAGATAGCCAACTTTTCCATTTGTCCTTATTACCTTCCATAAAACTCAAATATTTAAGAGGTGTTATAAAAGTGACATTGCTATTTGAGGGCTTCTGATATCTACTTGGCATTAACAGCTTGCATGATGCAGTAGCTCATATGCACACAGACCCACTTTGCTTTGCAGGAAAATTATCTGCAGTGTACAGTAGAACCCAAATAATTAATTTCTGTGAGTGTGAGGTGTGTGTCATACCGCACTATATTATGCTGGCACATTTTTATTTAAATGTCTTTCTACAATGTTTGAGAACTGCTGTTTATTTTGGCACAAAACAATAACAATATACTGTAGGTTTAATCAGCGAGGAATAGAAACTTAGCCTTTGGCGATGTTACTTGTCTAGAATGAGATATGTGATTTCTCCATTGACCTCAGTGGAACTCGGGACAAACTTTTACTGTCACTTAAAGGGGCCATATTACAGAACTTTAAATTGTCATGTATTGTCAAAGATAAATGTAGCTGTTTGGACTGTATTTTAGTGTGAACAGCTGGTTTTACAGTGATTGCATTTTCAAACATTCCCTGTCACATACAAGTCCCTAAATGCTTTCACTCTGCAGGTTTCCATCATTTGAATAGTGGAGGCTTTTACTGTCTGCCAATCAGGGTCCAGTATTGCTCTGTGAAAGCATTTACTTGCATTTCAAAATAATTCAAGAAATGCTCTTTTACATTACAAGCACATTATTCTTATCCTGGTACAAACAAATTTTGACAATCAGGAAAAATGAATAATATAGGATCTACGGTAAACATCAGTAAAGGTTATTTCAGCAAAACAGAGATGAATATCATGTAATTATTGCATGTTATGCCGTGGTGTGGAAAATACTTGATTCTGATTGGCTGAAGGCTATGCCTTACATTTATTAAATATTCTGTTTACGTGGACACTTCTGATGCAACTATTTGATCACTGCTCTAAATCAATGCACTTGCAAGCTTTGGACATTGAATAGGAGCTGGAGTATTTATTACATATAACTACACAAATAAAATAAAGTTTTGGCTGTCGTCATGAAACATTCTTGATTGTACAGATTGAGGAAAATTTGGATTTCTGTTATAGGATCCCATTAAGTTTGTCAAATTTTGCCTTTCATATAGCACGCCCTCTTCAGGCCAATTTAGGTACGGTTGTGTTTTTGCCCACTGAGCATTCTGCCTTTGTTTTTCATGGCTCTATTTTGAATGTTAGTGAAGACACACAAACATGGACACATGCACAGGAAACATATGATGAATACAATTCATTTCTCTGGACATGGGATGGGTTTTTCTTAGGCAAAAAATCTTTGAAGTTGCGATATGTGGCTATCAAGGTGAGTTATAAAATTTGCCTAAAGACTAATTGATAATCTAGAATAATTTTTCTTGAAAATCATATTTTATGCATCCACTGTTCTTTGACGACAGAGCCATTTATGTGTATGTGGTTGAGGTTATTAGCATTAGCATATAGCTTACTTTAGTAGCTAATGTTTGCTAATGGTTTGACCTCCTCGACTTCTAGTCTAGCAAGGACCCTGTCCATGCTGGTGTCTTGTACCGTACTGCCTGGTGTACGAGTGCACACTGTATTTCCTATATGCAGGGCTCTTGGGGCTCTGTGCTGACTAAAGAGCGCATCGCGTAATTCCCCTAGGCACTGTGGATTGCAAAAAGTATTACACAGAAATAAATGAATGACCAAATTAACGCACCATTAAACGCACACTCAGAGCCCAGCTCTTATAGAGGCACCCAATAAGCATTTTGTCACTATAACAGAGACTGAGTGGACACTCTCTACTGGACTATTAGATACTGGATGAGTCACAAGGCTTGAGGAGAGTGATCTAGAGAACAACTCAAACTTGAAATGCTTGAAGGTTTGGGTCATTTCAGGTCCTGACTTGAATATCCTGATGCAACAAAAAGAATCAAACTACCACCACTACTTTGTTTGAATATTAAGGTATGACAACAGTGGATGAAGCATAAAACTTAAATCAAATCAAATCATTGATTTAATTCTGCTCGCTAAAGACCAGAATCCATGGTGTGAAGGATTATGTCCCATAAAATGGCTGTCTTGAAACTGCAAGAAAGCTTTGCTTGCTTAACGTCTCTAAAAAATACAAATAGTAATTATTTTCAGATTTTTGTGTCACTTCAGAGGCCATGCCTGTTAACTACATAGAAGGCTGGAAAATAGCATTTTTGTGGAGATCGCCATTAAGACAATGTAGAGACAATTATGGCCAGCAGCATTTTGTCATCATAATTTTGTTTCCATTATGCTATCTACATTGTTTTTGTTGCCAATACTTATCCCTGCTGAAAGCAATATTTCTCATATCGATTGCCTCAAAATTGTCTGTGCACCGCCACCTTTGGCGTACACTCACGCAGTCAGTCAAGTCTTGATTGTGGTTTTCTCAGTCCTGCAAAACTTTGCCTTTACACATCTGTATTTAACCTCTCCCTTCAAAAGAGCAACTCCCAACATCTCAGTACAACTTCAAGTACAGCTTCCTGACACAAAATGCCCATTACCCACCAACCAGCTACCAGACCATATTAATTACAACTGCCACCTTGCTCAACAGCTCTGTCTGGCTAATTCCATGGTGTCTCCCTGGCACTAGTCAATACAACTTCAAGGCTCAGGGCTTCCCAGTAATTGGAACAAACATGGCAGTAGTGATGTTTGGAGCTAAATCTTTGCCAGAGGCAGTATTGACTGCCGTTGTATTATCCCCTTTGTCACGGCTCTCAGTAAAGGTACACAGACTACCTTCTAGATACGCATACTGGCAAACGTTGTAATCCTGATTATAATAATCCTTTACGAAAAGATAGACTATCACAACCTGTCTTGGAAAGTTTTGTCAGTCAATTAATTTGTTTGATTCACAAATCGTTCGCAAATCAAAATGACATTCCTGCAGATGTCTGCATATGCGTCCTTGACCTACATCTTGTGAAATCTGAATATGTATTTCTCGACTGCAACAGACATGAAAAACTTAGTTCTTGATTTATTATTTAATTGCACTGTTCTGTCATTGCGTACAGTGCTTTCCTTATTACTATATCAGCTCTGGGTTATTGTACAAAACAGATGTTTGTTTGAAGTATGGCTCTCCTGTTGATTTGACACATTAACAACTGCATGTGTTCTGTTGTCTTGCCTGAAGGATTTTCTGGCCTTTTGAGCTCATGAGAACAGGCTGCTTTGAAGGAGCGGACTCGCCCAGATCCTCTCTGGGCTAGGCAATGAGCCGGAAGGACTTTTGTTTCCTCAGTGACAACTGGGAGGCAGCTTTTGCCTTCGACTAACCGCAGGCCTGCCGTGTTTCTCACTCAGCCAACCATGAGCAATATGCGTCTACCTCCTTCATCTCCTGAGCCAGTGAACAAGCTTATTCTCCACAACTTTTTGATTGAGGTGCTTCTAGGAAAGCTGCATTGCCGCATTTAGATAAATGTTGTAATTTTTATTTTATTTTATTGTAGTGAGTGAATAGTGTGTTTGAGGAACCACATATCAACTTGACAGATAAAGCTGTTTTGATAAAGTTTGTTTTTGGTTTAAAATTTGATCTCTAGATAGCTGTTGCCTTGTGATTGCTATTTACGTCAGCTAGCCAGCTGGCTCGTAAGACAGCTAGAATTTTGGAAAAAATGATAGTTTACATGTGATATTAGGCAGTTTTATTCTTCACTGCAGCGATTACACGTGTGAACACACAACTTAAACACCAACAGATGGGGAGACTGCTAATAAGTAGCATAGACATGCTTAGCTTTAACTCATGATTGATACCTCAAAGGCAGCAGAAGCATATTAATAGATTTTCACTGTTAAACAATATGAGCAGTCCGTGAACTACGAGTTAAATGATGCCATGAACGTTCAGGCAGATATTAGTTGACAGCTTCCAGACAGCTCAAGGAATTCCAGGCAGCAAAATGATCTAGGTAAAATGATCTAGGCAAAATGATCTAGGCAGCAAAATGATGCCTCGGAGACGGCCCAGTAACAGTGTCTTCAAGGCATCCTAAACAATGCTAGTTAATGCCAGTCTCATAAAGGTTGTTACCACAGGCATTTCGGACATTTTCAGGTCAACAAGGAACCATGAAAATCCGACAGTCTCTTAACGACATCAGCACATGTATAGTAGATTCTTGCCATTCTGATAAGAATAAAATGAACTCTCAGTGGACAGTGAACTCTCTCCTGGGCATCAGGTGCCTTTTGTTCTATTATCATAATATACATATTAAACCACTTTCAATTTGCCTACAAACAAATACTCTTTTTTGCCTGTTTCAAGCCAATCCAAAAAACAAGTGATCACCAAAATTGCATTGAATTTGTAATGATGCAAAACTTGCATGTCAAGGAAAAAATGGTACTAAATTATACTGTATACTAAAAATTTGATTTTACCTGTTATTCTACCTCTCATTGAGAAAGAATAATAAATAATCACCTCTTAGGCACTCCATATTCCTACTACTGGAAACTGAGAACTCATTCTTTTTATTTTCTGAACAGAAAATAAAAACATGGGCTCTAAGTTATAACAAAGGAAAATACTGTACCTCAGCGCAGTAAACAACACCAAATAAAATCAGTCCATTTTAAAGTGTTTCATGAACATAAAACTTTATAGTTTAAAAAGTGGCCATTTATGTTTCAGGTGCAGTAGACTTTAGGATAAATGCAAAGTATAATAGTGCAGGTTAAATGAAAAACAAAGTGTACTCAACTTCTTCCAGCTGTAGGGGCGAATAAACTTCACAAACTACACCTCATTGTCCACTGTATGGTTTGATTGGACCATTTTATGCAGTGATTGGCCAAGTGTTCTGTTGATTAGGCCAATTCATGTAGAAAGATTGCATTAATTTTGCAAAAGTTCTCACAAATAATGCCGGGAATTGGTTGAATTTGCATTAATTATTGCAAACTCCTTGAGCGACTGCCTCTTAGTAGATCTCGGCCTCATTGTCTTCAGACGGCACTGTGACATCTCTGCACTGATCCGACATCATCTGTTGGTTACCTTGGTCACAATGTGATGGTCGTAAAATCAGCCAGAAGTAGTGTTGTACTAGTATTTTTTAATTTTGTTTGGGACACTTAATATTTTATTGATATGATTTTGGAACTCACAATCCTAATCAAATTGATGTCCAGGTAAATTAAAATGCATCACATTGGAGTAAGCTGTCATTACCATTACACTTTAGTTGAAAATGTTAGAAATGGAACGGGCAAAGGAAAGCGTTAAATCTTTCTGCTTACATCTGAAAGAGGGAAGTCTGGAGGGAAGTTGTGTTCTTCCTGTATATGATTAGAGGAAATGATTGTGATATGCCGATCTTTATTTGTATTGAAATCAAGGAATGAGGCCAAGAAGGCCTTGGACTTCTTTGTTACAGAAGTGAAGGTTTTGCAAAGACGGATAAATAAGGTTGAACGAAACCGGGATAAGAACCAAGAATGAAATGATTGAAATTTTCAATCTAGGACCGAATAGCAGTGTGAGCAGAGATGAGATGCAAACCAAGCATCCCTTTGGGGAGACGGATATGGATTATAAGATCCTACTGCCGGTCCACAGAGACACAGGCAATCACTCAGCTGTTTGATATCCTCTTGTAGATTGTGGTTGGTGCTATGCTTTATACTCACTTTGAAGAATATATGATGAATATGATGAATGTATTTTATCTATGACACCTTTTAAGGAACAGACCCACATTTTCTGGTGCTGTTGCAGCCCCCCAAGAGTCTTTGTATTGCATTGCCAGCCTGCAGCATGTTACAAGAGATTGTATGTGTTTCAGCTTATGGATCCCAATGGTATAGTGAAATACATTGCTTACTGAATGCAAGAAGGGCTGTGTGTGTGTGTGTGTGTGTGTGTGTGTGTGTATGTCTGTGCGTGGATATGTACGGTATTTTATGCATACATGTACAATCCCACATCTGAATGAATGCATGTCTTAGTGGTTTTCAGAGCACAAAACTGTTTTGGGGCAATAACAGGGCAGCATACACACAAAGTGTTTTTTATCCAGATGTGTGGCCCTACACATTTTCATTGGGTGGAATTGGGCACAGATGGCTCTGATGTAATCTCTTCAGTCTGCTATTAATCATGCTGTGGAGATACAAGGAAAAAGCTGCAGTAAAGGTCACAAAGAGGTGGATTTTGCTCTATTTGTTCCATAGGATGCTGTCGCGTGTTAACTATAAGTGGACAATGAGAGTATCAAAGGGTACAAGTAAAACAAACAAAAAAGAGCCAGCACGGTAATCTCTATTTACTATTGATTTTACCTTTGCTTTTTATAAAAGGTGTGCCCTAAACAATTGTAGTAGCCCATTTTGAGACCCAACAATTTAATTCCAGCTCCTATACATACTAACAATCTCATTAGTTCCATGAAATCTTGTTTGTTGTGCTACAACAGCAGGTATGCCCAGGGGTTAAATTGGGCCGGAGCCAACCAGAGCACAGCTCCGGTTTACAGGTTTCAGGCGGAGCTGAGTCCCTCCAGCCTCCAGCCATAGACAGCTACTCCATAGAGCAAATGGCGCCCATGTGGGGCCAAAGCTGTCTTTTTGCCCCCACACATTTTAGCAGTGTTGGGGAAGCTACTGTGAAAGCATAGCTTTACAAGCTACCAATTACTTCACAATGTAAGAAGCTGAACTATAGCAAAGCTACCGTTATAGAGAAATATAGTTGGTTAGCTTAAGTTACGCAGACAATGTAGTTCAAACATGTAGAAACTATCATATCTGCAATGTAATATGAAATATTACAACATAAGTAATACATAAGTCACGTGGCTGCAAAACACAGCAGAGTCATATTGTAAAAATAAATACAAAATAAACACATTGTAGATCAATCTGTGTGTGTGTGTGTGTGTGTGCGTGTGCGTGTGTGCATATGTGTGTGAGTGTGTGTGTGTGTGTGTGTGTGTGTGTGTCTGAGGTTAGACTCCGCAGCAATTAGAGAAAAAGGGAGAGGGGCTTGGTTGGTCAAAGGAGTTTGAATCAATAGAAGAGAGGCAGTAAAAAGAAAAAAAGTCATTCTTTTTTTCTTATAGCCAAACACAGCTAGTGTCTGTTAACTACACCTCAGAATGACAAAAAAGTCATTGACTAGAATGCAAATTGAATTTAGTTGAGCTACCAGCAAACTACCACAAAATGTAGTTAAATTACTGGTTTAATCACATGTAGTGAAACTATTCCCCAACACTGCATGTTAGTCACTGATAGCTATATAAATTAGTGAATTAGTTACTAACAGCTACTATAAATTAGTGACACCCTCACTGCTGATATTAATGGTTTGTCCCTCGCACCTGCAGCCTACCTAGTGCAGTACTTTGAAATATGACAGTCAGTCGTCACAACAAACATGAAGAGAACTGAAATATTAGGCTCTAAGTAGCAAGATGAAAGCGGGGGAAAGGTAGGACATTTTGTGTAGTACAGCGATTGAAGTTGTATTATTGACCCATAATAATAAGCCCACATATTATCTTGTCAGCCTTAGTTGTTTTTCGAGCAAAACGTTGGACACAATAGACAGCCTTGATGCCAGTTAATGCCACTGCAGCTAGCTAGGCAACGTTACAAGCTCTTCTGCTGTCCTGTAGACTGGGTGGTGGTTGTAGTTTTTGTACTGCTGCCTTTTTAGTTGGCAGTGCATTCATATTGACAGTGATAGGTACATTCACCAGGTAACTGACAAAACCACCTACAGTATATTGTTCTATAGTTATTTCAAAATACGTTTACTTGGGATTTTTTGTCTGAGTTCTATGCAACATACTACTGTCAAAGTGAGAGGGAAGTTATGGAAATTTGTGTTAAAGTATGATTTACATTCTCTTTGAATTTTCAAGGATTAAACTCAAAACCCATCCATAAGAAAACCACTTACCCCATACTGTGCCTGAGTATTCAGATGGAGAGTCCACCATACATCCTAAGATCCCATTAAGTCCCATTAAGATGCATGAATGCGATCTGATCTCCGCTTTGTTGGCAAGAAAGACAGAATTCAAACAAATTTGAAAGGAAAATGTTCAAAACGCCTAAATACAATCTAAAGATGACCTCTAAATCATATTATGATATGACATTTTGAGCAGATTTTATCCCAAATGAAGCAAAGGGTATGCAAACTAGAATGTTATTTGAATACTTTAACATAAAATTTATTTTTCGCACCTAGACAAAAAAATCCCAAATTAATGCATTTTTAAACTTTGTTGCACGATAAATTGTGACATTGCCGTTATTTTGTCTGTTACCTGTATCTGTTCTATATAATTACCAAAGCAGTGCCATTGTGGTTCACTCACACAGCGCAGACAGAGAGGATAGAAGCCACAACAGAGGCTAGTAGGATAGAAAAGGTGGAGATAACAGAATCACTGCTGATAGAAAGTATAAAAAAGGATATTGAATGGCAGCCTTATTTCACCAAAACCAACCACATTTGAGAGCTTACAATTGCAGGGAATTGTCATCAAAATTACATCTGGAGGACCCCGGACCGCCTGACTAAATTTGTATCCCCCCCCCCTCCCACTTTTAAATAAATTAGGCGCCCATGCCTCCAGCACTTTATTTATTTATACTTTTTTTTTTCTACCTATGTATTGTTAAAAGAGAGCACCCAATTTGTGTTAACCGCTTGAAGAAACACCAGCCATTTTAGCCATTGATTTTTTTTAATGCGGATATTCAAGTTCAAAGCAACATTGGGCCATCTACTGGTCTACTGCACGCTTGTCAGAAGTGCTGCACTGTGCACACACACACACACACACACACACACATGCACGCACACACACAGGATAAATCGAGAGCTCTCAGCAAATCTCTCTCCAGTGAGTGAGTATACCTTGGCTGATTAAACAAGATTTTGTAGAACAATATTGAGATGTGAGTGAATTTTATTGGCTATATCCAGCGACCATGGTCATTATCATCAGCTCAAGTATTTGTCAATCAAGCCATGCAGCTAACATATAAACTAAGACTGTATGAATTGTATTTCAGCTGAAAGACTGTATTGAAACTGAAGAGTGCACAGACTCCTTGAAACGAAGGACAGAAGCCGATTACCTGGCTAGAGCCACACTGAAGACACTGCTGTATATTAAAACTTCGGGATGCGAATGATAAAATAAACTAATTGTGACTTATTGTACTCAGAAGCAGGTTTAACGCGTCCACCTCCAAGAGCCTTGATATGCAATATTCATAAAACATACATGTAACATTAAACCCCACCACTGCTGCCGCCGCACAAGCACACACACACACACACACACATACATACACCTGCCGACCTCGGGTGAATCAGTGCTTCCCCACTTCACATATCTCAATTTAAGCGCTGGGTATACAACCTACCGATGAATTATAATATCACTTTTTCATGGGTTCAGAATATTGATTATAGTGATTTTTAGTAGTGCTCCCCAAGAGAAGAAATGATAGAGTTAGGAGTTTTATTCAGTGAGAGTATCGATTTGGCTTTTTTTTTTTTTTTTGAAGGATTGCTTGTGTTTTTCTCATGTTATGTCTTAACATTTCCTGAGGTTATATGAAAATACTTAAGTAACACCGGTTGCCTGACAAACCCCTCTGTCTTCTGTGCCCTGCTCACAGCTATACACTGCGTGTGGTGGGCAACGGGATCAAGGCTCAGACTGCCAACCCTGAAGTCAAAGTGAAGGGAGCCGACCCGGTGATAAATCAGATCATAGACAAACTGAAACACATCAATCAGGTGAGCTGCTACCTCTCTCTCTAACTCTTTTCTTTATTTTTCTCTCTTCTTTCTTGTATCTCTCAATAAGCCTCCCCATGTTCTTTCTATCTGGATGTCCATCCGTCTGTGCTGTGTGTTTATCTGTCTGCCCTAGTTAACTAGCTTCTATGGTAACCTGGTCATCCTCTATGCTTCTTTGTCACTTTGTGCAAAATAAGTTACCAAAGTATCTCTCCTTAGCTTTTGGGTTTGACCTTTGAAGCACATGGAAACAACTAGCAAGCAAAAGAAATAACTGCTCAAAAAGCCGAAGCCCATTATTGTTTACTTTTGAATAATTCTAATGAAGAGTTAATTAGTTTACATAATCCTTCATCTTACCGGTAAGTAGCGGGTAATAGGGGAGTAGTCTCAAAAGCGAAATCAACAAAGCACTCCAGGGGACGAAAAAAAAAAAATCAATGATTACATATTTACAAACCCATTTGATCTGCTTTGTGTATGTTCATATTTGCCAAAATCCTTTTTCTGCCCTTTGTCAAAATCAATGTTGCTTTGCTATCACCCAGCTTGGTTTTACGCACTTCTGTGCTGCTGCGGCTCGATCCAGTGTTACGTATCTCGGGAAGATGAGATTAGGGAGTTTATGGAAGCACTTTCTCTACTGGAGCTCCAGCAGCAGCTGCAGCAGCAGCGTCAGAAGCAGCAGCAGTGGCTCCCCACGTCTGCTTCTTTGGTTCCCCAAGAGGCAGGCTGAAGGCCGGGTCATCTCTCTTGACCTAGTGTTGGCACCCCTCCCTGCCTAATTCACACCATCTGTGGGGTGTCAGAACACATAAATCTATATCACAACCATTAGAGAGCTCTTGATCTGCCTCATTGACATGCAGTTAACTGTGTGTGTGTGTGTGTGTGTGTGTGTGTGTCTTTGTGTGTGTGTGTTTGTGCTTTTTGCCGTTCGCATCTTAAACGTGTATCTTTGTCTGTCCTTGTGCTTTTGTGAATGTATTAACTACAGGAGAAAGGCTTTTTCAGGGGCAGGCTCACTCAACAGTTGTTTATCTGCTGCACACAATTTGCTGTAACTTGTACCAAACGGAGCTGATCCTCAACTCAGCCCAGATTATATAATCATTTATAATCTGCTGAGAGTAAGTACTTCAGCGAGTAGAACTTTAAACTCAAAATTTTTTTCATCTAGATTTTTCCTCTTTGTCCAAGGTTTTTGTTCATATCCCTTTCTTCTACCTGTTCTTTCAATTAATAACCTTGTCAGCAGCATCATTAGTTTGCAAGTTAGTTCCTTTGTTATACCTTAGTCCTTGCAAGCTTGGCCCTTTTTCCACTCTGGACCCGTTGATCACCCCAAATTTAATTACTCCCTTGCATCATCACAGTGAATCACTCTGATCAATCATTTTAAGAAAACCACTGCAAGCATTTATACGACTTAGCTAAAGTTTTCACTACGTTATAAACATTGACATTTTCTTTTCTAACCAATTTAATAACGGATGGATGAATTTTATATGTGCAAAGACATAAAACATGTCTTCAACTCCTGGCTTAAACTCTGCTTTGCTCCAAGGAATAAGAGACACAATCTTTGTGTTTACATCTGATCCCTTTGTTTGCTCTCAGTAACACTATGCTGGTGTAATCATTAACTCTTTTCACTAGTTATTAACACTTTTCTTTTACAAGCTGAGATGTCGTGTGGACCTGTTATCACCGTCACAGACATTGCGGAAAAGTAACACTTTGTCATTTGATATCATGCAGTTCATTATCTGTTTCCTCACACCTCAGAGAGGTGAGTTTGTAGCATATTGAAACAAACAACAACAAACATTCCCTAAATTGACAGTTAAATTCAAATGTTGTCATTGTCCAAATATCTATTTATGAACTACAGCAGTCATACTTTAACTATCTAAGTTATCTTTTTTTGTCTCTTGTGAGTCTCTTCATGACATTGTCTTTGCAATGTCATGAATTTTTGCCGAAGTCAATGGAATGATTCCCTGTCAATGTCTGAGCAGATTACTGTTGAAAAATTATTTTGCAAGTTTGCTTCAAAATGATGTGGAGAGAGTTTGTCAATTTATGAATGAGGAGGTGGCCACCGGTGCGAACGGAATGAATATTTGCGATTTGCAAAGGCGGTTTTCACTCTTGTGTAAATAATGTCCTTAGATTAGTTTTCATGAAGAGCAATGCAGAGTTTATCAGATCATGTGTCCTTATTCTGACACTGGTTGGGATTGTTGGGACTGTAATCAACATTATCCAGCTATGAAACTGAAATTTCAATGATAGCATGATAATATCATTAGTATTATAGAAAGACTGTATGAAAGCAGCTGTATGACAGCTGTATGAATTAACTGAAATTTCTGACCAGTATATTTTACTCTGGCAGTTAATGTACCTTGATACCATGATATTTCTTTGGAGCTTGACATAAACATAAATGAAGTTCACAATTTCCCCTACATTTTCTATTCTTTCAGCAATGGGAAAATTTGACCCACAGTTTGACTTTCGGCACTTGAAATAAGCTAACCGTCCCCATTCCTTCTAACTGCACACAGAGACATAAAGATGGCATCCGCAAGTTCATCGCAAGTAGGAAACATAGGACAGTAGGAACAATAGTAGGAAAAATAGCCATATTCCCCAAAAACTGAGCTATCCCTTTAAAATCCCCTCATGTTGATGTGGCCCAAGCCAGCGCTGCCTCTAGCACATGCAGACCAAATTTCAAAATAAGAGAGATATGTGTACCAAACATGCAAATACTAACACAGAAGGTCACAGTGCTGTATCACACAATGTTTGTTTGATCTGCGTATCCCTCTTAATTTGAATTGTGTGTGCTAGAGGCTGTGCTCACACACGCTACATGGACAAACATCACTTTGTGCAGAATGATGGACCTAGTCATAGAGTTTTCAGTTTCTGAGACATTCAAAGAGGATTTTAACAACAAAATCAAACTTTTGAGTGTCTATTTTTCACATATACTGTATGTGTTTTGTATATGCTCATGGAGGAAGCCATCCCATCAGAAACGCTTCTTGCTGCACGATATGTTATCAAGGTTTTGCATGGGTCGCGTTGGGACTCGAGATGCAAGTAAATACAAATTCATTACATGGACATTTTAAGGCTGTTCTGGCTTAATGACACTTCAGCTCCAGGTCAAGCTGATTCTCAAAGAGGATGGTTTTGAGTTTTTTATGGTATTTGTAAGCCTTATATCAATTAAATAATTCATTAATGTGTGCATTAACTTCCCGTGTTTTCTGCCAGTTGCTCCAGTGGATCAGAAAGCTGGTGATTAACCAAGTCTCCCATTTTTCAACAGTAATGGGGTATAACTTGTCTTAATTGGGCAGGCCTCATTGAGCTTCACGAATAAAAGAACCCATCCATTTCTTAAAAAAAATGTAGGATTTGTGGTCTTTTGAGAGTAGAATGGCCTTGAAGCGGCAGGCCTTGCTTTCCATGGAGCCATCCCATTGTGCATTGCGCTCTCTTTGCCTGTGTTTGGTGTTAAAGCCCTTACAGATTCATCAGGCTTTCCTGTACAAAGACATTATTGTCCACAAGTAGCCTGAAACCATACTGTCACCCGTATTACAGCACAGCTGCAGTGTTTTTATTATCAGACTCTCTTTTTCGGAGCTAATTAAGCAATTCTGCATTTGAGATGTTCACTCTGCATTTCGGTAAAAAAGTGTTAAAAAAGTAGAGCAGGTACCTTTGTTTTCATAGCAGCGATCTAATTTATTTATTTTTTATTTTTTTTATTTTATTATAATATTAATGGTATAGTTCACCCAAAAATGAAAGTGCAGCTTTAAGTGCAGCACATAGTTGAAGATATAAGAAAAAAGAAAACCCATCAGGCAATTCATACATCAGTTGTAGGTCAGTAAATGATCGAAGACCTTGATTGTCAAATAAGTACAAATACTCCCTTCCTGCTCCAATGGGGGTATGCAATAGGGTGTCTCCCTAATAACAAATTATGATTATGAAAAAGGGGAGTGTGTAGATGCCATTTCATATTTAAATTAATCTGCTTTATTGTTTGCTTCCATGTTATCAATGTTGATGAAATGATAGGACCAAAATGTAGTTTGGCATAATGTAGAGGGATGTCTGCATATAGCACATCATGTAATCTGTGAGGGGCGACCAATTTTTCTTCTAATGATCTCCATGCAGAATCCCATAATGTGGATATTGTTCTTAATTGAAAAGCCCAGTGATAGATCTTAATGTTCAGGACACCCCAGCCACCAGCTGATTTCGGCCTTTGTAGAGTAGACAGTTTGATTCTAGGTCTCTTGTTGTTCCATATAAACCGTCCTATTGCACTATGTAACTTGTCCCAATGATCAACAGCTGGTGACAGAGGTATCATGGAACTTATAAAGTTAATTATGGGCAAAACATTCATCTTGATAACAGAAATGCGTGCTTGAGAAGACATCAGTACCGCTGACCATCTATCTAAATCAGTTAGGACCTTGGTTAACGTGTTGGAGTAATTTCTTGACACAGTTAAGTCTAAGGATTTGTATATAATGATACCCAAATATTTGAAATTGTCAACACATGAAACACCAGAAATAGATGAATTGATAGAATTGTCAAGAGGCAGCAATGCTGACTTTTGCCAATTTATCTTATATCCAAAGAAATTATTGAACTGTCCAAAATGGGAAGAACATATGGAAGAGATATAGATATATTATTAAAAAATAGCAGAACATCATCTGCGTATGAAGAAATGAAATGTGGTGTATTACCTATGCAAATTGGCTGGATTTCATGCGATTGGCGTACCGCTTGGGCCAGGGGTTCAAGGGACAAAATAAAGAGCAGACTGGATAGGGGGCAGCCTTTGGCGGGTCCCATGTGATAGGGCAACATGAAAGACAGATGCTACCCATCATCACCATTGCTCTAGGATTAGCATATAGAACCTTTAGCAAGTCAATGAATCCCTGTCCCAAGCCCATACGGTCCAGCACCAACCATAAATAACTCCATTCTATCCTGTGAAAAGCCTTTTCGGCATCTAAGCACAAAACCGCAGGATTAGTTGGTAAATCAGTAGCAGAGAAAATTATGTGCAAGAGTCTTCTCAGATTGTCTGAAGTGAGGCGACCTTTGACAAAACCTGTTTGATCTTTATATTTAAGTTTAACCAGATATTTAGGTAGGCAACGTGCCAAGACCTTTACATACAATTTACAATCTGAATTTGTTAAGGAGAGAGGTCTATAACTTTTCCTTCTTCCTTCCTTCTTCTTTTCCTTTTTTCAGAAGAAGAGCGATAACAGCTGTATTTACAGATTGAGTAAAAAGCCCTTAATGACTGAAGTGTTACATATATCTAAGAGCAAAGGACCTAGATCTGCCCAAAAAAATAAATAGACATCAATAGGAATTCCATCCTGGGGATTTATGTACATTCATTTATTTTACTGATTCCCGTAGTTCATTCAATGTAATAGGGATCCTAACTGCCGTGCTTCATCTTCTAACAGACAAGGTAGACAAAGGTTATCAAGAAAGGCTTTACAATTTCCTTCATCAAGCTGTGTCTCAGAACTAAATAATCTATTGTAAAAATGACAAAAAGATGCATTAATTTCAAGGGGGTGATTAGTTATATCACCTTGAGGAGTCTGAATAGCTGATATTGTAGCAAGACATTCATTAGAGCGAAGTTCCTGTGATAATAAATGAGAGGGTCTGCTGCCGCTAAAGTAGTGGTTTTGTCTTGAGCGCTGTATCTGAAACTCAGCTTGAAAGCTAAGGAGATTGTTGAGCTCAGATCTTAGAAGTTGTACTTCTCTTGCCTCTGAAAAAGAGACCTGTTGTTGCTAGCTCAAGTAGAAAATTGTGTGTCTAACTGAGATATTCTTAATGTTCAAGATTTTTTAAGATGTGAGGCAAAGGAAGTTGTATTATATTTTATAAAACCTTTAGTTACTTCCCAAACAATTTGAATATCATCAACTTAATTATACGAGTGCAATTAATTAATTCTCTAAGATTAGATCTAAACTGAGCACAGAATCCCTCATTTTAGTGTAAGGAAGTATTGATTTTCCATCTAGTAGCTGCTGGGTAAGGCAATAGAGATGATACAGAATAGACCGCATGATGGTCAGACAAAGTTGTATGAATAATATCAGCACTTTTTACAAGGTCACATAATGATTGAGATGTTAAAATATAGTCAATCCTAGAATGTGAATGATGTCTTTGAGAGAAAAAAGTATATTCTTCTTCAATCTCCAAAAATCTACAAGACTCTGAGATCATAGCATTGAGAGCTTTCGAAGCAACAATTTGAGAGGTGTTTGTCACTGGATTAGATCTGTCAAACCCTGGATTAATTACGGCATTCATATCAGCTCCTAAAACCAAGTGATAGTCTGATAGTAGTTAGGCTGGCAAAGAAAGTTCTTTCATAAACTGTTGGGGCATATACAGAAGCAAAAGCAATTTTTATGTCACCAATTATGGTTTTCACAAAGGCTATTCTGCCTTAATTATCATTCCCAGATTCTACAATGGTAACGTCTACAGACAACCACTAAAGCTCCTCTTGTTCTGTTCAAAGCAGAGGATGATGCCACAACCTCAAATATTAATATAGTTAGTTATAGTTAATATAGTTACTAAATGTATCTGTTTAATTTTCTGTAAGGTGGGACTCTTGTATAAAAGCAATATCAATCCTCTTTCTCTGAATAAAGAAAAAAAGAGGTAGATTAGTCATGAGTACCAGAGAGAGACATCAGGTCAAAATTTTGAAGCTGAAAGATAAGATTACATATCCATAGGTCACTTTCCCTCCCTCCCCTGCTGAGACTAAAAATGAGCATGGGAGGACAAGACAGGTACTTCACAAAAAACATAAAAGAAAATAAGACAAAAACCACAGATTTCCCCCACAAACAACATACATTTCCACTTCCCACCCGCCCCAACAGTAGGAGGCCAACTCCAAACTCCCTGGGACTTGTGACCCGACTCACTTTTCCCAGCGATCTAAATTGAAGGAGAAAACGAAGCAGGGGAAACCTCAGTCCCATGTGTGGCACAACGAGTATTGCAAGCAATGCTACAAGACATTTACATTATATAGTTCTTGGAAGCGTTAGACCACTTCGTCTCTTCACAGTCTTTAGGTCTAATTTGCATACTGGCATCTCATTAGCAGGTGAAATGTGGTGGAAGCATCAGCCTGTATGTATGTGGGGAAATCTGTTTGATTGCCGGTGCACCTGAATTGTGACTTATATTAATTCTTTGAAGTTAAAATTTAGCTGTCCCCTCCAAATGGCAACCCAGAGAGTATACTGATTCTCTGAAGTTAAAAAATGATCTGGCTCTGACAATATACTGAATCTTTGAAATTAAAATGTATATTCATCTGCTGTCTTAAAGGTGTTAATCACACATGTTGTCGGGTAAACATGTCGTGGATGGAATATAGGATAGGGGGGGTCCAAGGAAATGATGCTAATCATAATTATAATTCAGTGACAGTGGCTGTTTAGAGGAGATGAACACTGTGGATTGGGCAGGAGATGTGGGTCATGTTCAGGCATGTAGGTGTTTAAAACGCCAGCCAGTGTTAAAGTTTCATTCTTTGAAATTTAAATGTATTGATTCTGTGCGTGGGAGATGAAAACTAGGCGCAGGGAGAGGAAGTGTAGTGGGTGAAGGGAGGGGGAGGGGTGAAACAGGTGGAGGGATTATGGCAGCTGGGTTTATGACCGGCAAAAAACATCAATTACATATGCCAGTGCACACACTCGCGCCACTGCCCGCATGCATGAGCGTGCGTGTGGGTGTGAGTGTGTGTGTGGCAAAAAGAAAGATGTATACTCTATACTACTTCTATAAAACACTATAGTATTGGTGTGCCATATTCATATGAATAAAATGATCTGAAAGTGCTTTTGCATGTGTGTACCTGGGTGCACATACATGTGTGCATGAATGCCTGGTTGTCTGTGTGAATGTGTGTGGAGAGAAAGAGGGAAGTGCTGAAATATGGATAGAGGCAAAAGGTGAAAGATGAAGGTCTGTTACTTATAAAAAAACCCAGCATCGAGCGTCTGTTGTGAGGATAAGCGTGATGTATCTGTGCAAATGCTGATTTCATGTTTTCCATCTACATATCACAAATCTTCTTTACTGCTTTCATTCATTTGACTTTGACCTTGACTCGCTGAAGCGCGGAAACAGATCCCCCACTCTGCCTAAGTCCAAATGGAAACACATCATTATTATTCTAACGCAGTGACTGCAGCAAAACACAAAACAGCAACGCAGCTATTGACAAATTCATCATGCAATCTGAGAGTATAAACTCTGGATTTCATCATCTTGCTCATCAGCAGCTCCTTCCTATGAATTATTTGTTGGCTCCTCTCCCCCTTGCCTGTCCTCTCCTCTCCTCTTGATGCGGTAAAACCCATCAAGAATCTATAAGTAGGCCCTGTCCCTGTGTCTCTCAATCAAAATCAGGGGCAAGCAGCTCCTCACTCAGTCTGTGGGTTGAATTATTTACTAGTCATTGATGTGGTGGTTGACCAGCAGTTTTGTTTTTGAATTATTCATATCCGCTCTCCCTCTAGTCCCAAGGATTAACATTGAAAATATGTCCACATTTTATTTGTTGCGTTCCTAAACTTGCATACTGCATTCTGCCATTTGACTGGCTGAGGGGGATATAAGCAGAGGAGTAGTGTTATAGAAGTACAACAACTAGAAAAGACAAACATTTTCTTTTTTTTTTACACACACCACACCCACTGATGCATACGCACATAACTCAGTATGACTTACAAATGTTCCGTTACTTAGATTAACTGCCCTTGGTATCCAGAATTACCGTCTGTGTCATTGCCAAGGTAGAACGCGCTTGAAACTCAGGCTTCAAAAAGGTAAGGACCTCCCATCCGCTGCAACACAAATTGTGCAGCAGGCTCCAGAGTTTGTCTCCAATTAACAATCCCAGGAATGGCTTTTACGTATCTGTGAGATTTCCTGAACTGTATAGATAAATACATTTTCTTTACTGCATGCAACCACGCTAGTATTTTTTTTTCTAAACATATAATAAGATGATTTATTTCTTAAGCCAGACTCAATGTCGCATTCATTACACCGGTGGGATAAGTAGGGCAGCATTCACAGACAAATCCAGCTAAAGGTTAAGCTGCACACCTGTATATAACACTTTATATGAAATTATTGTATGATTATTCATTATTAGATGCAATTTGTGCAACAGCAGCATGCCCCTCTTTTTGTCATTTCAGATGATCTATAGCAATCAAATTTTATAACATTGCTGAAATATTCCAAACTCACATCTGAGAAATACATACTCTTCAATTTGGGCTATAATGCTATTCTAACATTAAACTCTTCACAGTATATTTTAACTTCCATATGTGTACTGGCCCCCTACTCGGTGACCTGCTATGCAGCTGCTGCACTCGGTCTGGATAAACACCCTGTCAGTGCTGCTGCTGCGGTAAGGGAGATGCAGAATGACAGTCTGTGTCTTGGGAGCAGACTCACATCCTGACACTTTCCTCCTCTTCCTCTGACAGGCAAATGTGATCTCTCCTCCACCTTCTCAAATATACAGATATTGGAACTGCATATGTTAAAAGGGAATACTAGTCAGTTCAAAAATCCACACAGAGCTGGATTCGTCTCTTATGTCTCTGAAGGTGTGATGCATTTTGATACATCACACCCTGTGCCTCTTTAAGACATGGGTGGAGAGCCCATCGGACACGTTCTTCTTCTCCTGCTGAATCTTGTGCCATAATCTGCACTGTGCATTATAATTGACTGTAACTGTACGCTGTTCCCATGGCCTTGGGCAATTCAATCTGAAATTGGTAATGTGTAATGTCACCAATCAAGAAACCAGATGACCTAGACTTCAATCTATAATGCTGTCAAGACGCACAGCCTGCATGTACTCCACTACTTTCAAACCAACATTATATATACAAAATATTTAAGCTTGTACATCACCGTAATGAGCTGTGTGTCATGATAGTAGGATAAGTTCTTAGCCAGAAAATGCTCATATCCCCAGAAAAGCTTTCATCGTTTCCATGCCCATCTTTTAAATTTCTTCCTTTGTGTGTCTGTTCATTGTCGTGAAATTGCAAATTAAGGATGGAACAAACTTGACTCTTGTTTTTGGCAATGGGAAATAGTTGTCAATTCTCATTAATACAAATTGAAGTGTTGTCAGGCTCACAGATAACAGATAAGAATGCAGAAACTCTGGTATTCCCCTTTAAACTAGTTTGCATTATTGTGTGGTGCCATGTCTTTAGGCTGTGTACAGAGTGGGAGTGTTTGCAGACGCCTCAGGCAAGCCGACTAATTTTCTGGGGGTGGAGAATAAGGTCAGAAGAATTTCAAAACAAGAACTTGTTGTCGATAACTCTCTTTCTCTCTCTCTCTCTCTCTCTCTCTCTCTCTCTCTCTCTCTCTCTCTCTCTCTCTCTCTCTCTCTCTCTCCCTCTATCTCTCTCTCTCTCTAGTAAGTAGTGAAGTAGTCCTCAAACTGCAAAACACAGTACTTTAATTGTTGTAACAGTACTACTGCACTTAGATGTGTGAGGAAAAAATGTTTTAGAAAATGATCAGCATTACAGGCATCAAACCATTATGAGTTCATACTGATGGAAGTCCAGGGATCATTTCCTTATTTTAATAGAGGTTATAAGATGATATAATTGCATAACTGTTATAAGAGCTGAGCATCTTCATTAGAGATCTTTTAGGAAGTTTAAAATTGCCAAAAAATGGGAATTGTTCTCCTAATCAAACCAAATGCATGCTATGTAGCAGCAGATTTTGTTACTTTGCTATGTTATTTATGATTTAAAAGCCACAAAAGGTCTACTTTACATTAGCTTACATGGACAAATGGCATTTCTGAATCTAGAGGATATTCTATAAACCCCTTGCTGTGATTACTTCTGTACCATATGAAGGTCAGGTCAGGTGAAAATAATGAGGTTAGGATAGGTAGAAGCCGACTGTAACCACTGCCAAGGTATGTGTAAACTGGATGGTAACTTCACATGAAGTTGAACCAAAGAAATTGTGAAATTCTTTATCCGTAGGATCTATGGATGCTAATGAAAGCCCAAAAACCTCGTCCCCTTTTATCTTTGTCAAAAACGTGGCTGAAAGCAACTTAGGTTACATTTGATGACAACAAGAGACCATCCATTAAAAATACGCCAGACACAGATGCTATTATGTTATTTTCCCATTTACTGTTTAATTGAAAATATCATGCATATACAATTTTAGACCAGTCACACCTTGTAGCCTACATTAGATGGCAATATAACATTTGCTAGGCAGCTAGTGTTATAGCTAATGTTGGCATTAGCTGTGCTGAAAAGGTTTTGTTCATCCTAACCTCCTGTAGCGAATTTGGAAAATTGACTCTAAGTGCACAGTGGTGTTTCCATGGGCATCGGTTTCCTGAGTAGGTACCCAAGCAGGTAGTGGGGCTTAGGGATGCCTCCTCCATACTGGAATAGTGGGTAGCATGAATCCTGCAGCACCCTGCCTCTCTGGGACCTGCAGCTCTCAGAGGGATCAGGACAGTGATTTCCCGTTGCTGCACCTGTTTTGATGCATTCTTACATTACGAGTCATAGCAGAGGCACAATGAAATTATTACAATATTAGCAAAGCTTTTAAGGTTGCATATGACATCAATACAATTTTATTCTGACAAACTCAAACCACAAAAAATTCAATTGAGTTTGTTTATGATTCTAATGGTTTTGTTTGTGGAAGGAGTAATTAGTATTATATGGTTGTCACTCCCTCTCCATGGTGCCTGCTTACAGCAGAGCCATAAGGGGTTCTTAAGTGACTAAATCTCTGCTTTGAACTAATCAGAGCACCTGTCTTATAACCAGCATTAGACAAAGCCCTGTTTCATTTACAGACGAGAGGCTAATAACCCTGCCAAGAAACACAAAAATTCAGGCTTTCTGGCATGTGTGTCAGAAAGAGCAGCTCAGCTGCTCAATACGATCAAACAAAAAGCAATTTGTCCCCTGGCCCTGATGAGTGAAATAAAAGAGTTGCCTGCTGATTGGCAGCCATGTGGTCGATCATGAAGAGTGTTTCCTCAGCTTAGAAGCAAATTATTATTTGCTCTGAAATATCTGTAGCTAACTAGGCTTGATTAATGGACTGCTACTGTTTTATGCAAATCATATCATCTGCCAGTAAGCACAGTTAGCAAAAACAAAAGCACATGCTTAGTTTGTCTTTTAAACTTAAATGTTATTAATGTGAAAGCTAATTGTTCTGCCTGTTGAACATGAAGTTGCAGGTGAATGGGCACCCATCCTGGTTTTTCAGCCATGTTATTATTCACAGAGGTCTTTACCGCATAATTAATAACTGAACTTAGTAAATGTATTAAATGTTTACACTGAACCAAACTCTGATTAGTGTTGATATTTTTGGGACAGAATTGATAAGAGGCCATTTCTTTTCACATTATCTCCCTCTTGTCTCCTTTTTCTGTTAAAACTCTGGGTAGTTTGATAAGCTGCTTTCATTCGACTCGTTTCATTGACTATTGGATAATGCTCATGTAACAGAGTTAACCTTTTCACACAGTTGATCACGTGTGTGATTTCATTTGGCTGGTCCCTGATGAGAATGTGTGCATGACAAAACAATCTGTGTGAGAAGGACTGGGAGCAGGAACCGTTCACTTGGGCACTTCTCAGAAACAAGGCAGATAAATTAGGCCTTTACTACAGTATTCATATATTTGAGCAGTTTATTATTTATGACGTCATTATTTATAACTTTGCATGACTTCAGAGGAATAGCAACAGCATAGCAGCAAAAGATTCCGTCATGCCAATGTTAAGGCAATAATTCAACACAAATGCAATGAAAGGTTGAGTTTATTGCCCATAGAATATAATGTCATTTTAAAATCTTATGAACTTATTTGTGTTGAGGGCGAAAAGCTCATGCTTGTGTATTTTATCAAAAAAGATTATCAGTGATATGGTCTGCCATGTACCTTGGCCTAACAGCCAACAGCAGTTCAATTCATTGTACTCCAGTGTGCATGCATACATAAATTCATGCTGTGTGCTTGCACGCATGCATTCATGAACTCACACGCATACATTCTCTCTCTCTCTCTCTCTCTCTCTCTCTCTCTTGTCACCGTCACCTCCTTGAAATCTGTAAATATATGGATCTTAAAGCTCAAGTGCCAATTTGTCTCCTGCGTGCGGCCCAATTACTGCAAGATGCCGTTTCCTCTGTAAACTGAGATCAGAGGCTGCAGTATTTGAACTCCTCATATAGCCTCTCACCAAGCCCTTGAGCAGTCCTCTCTCCCTGAACTGTGAAGCACGGAGCTCAAATTCAGCTGAACTCCCAGCCCGGTCTAGTCTTAGGTACCATAGAAACTCATTACTTCCAAATAATGTACTGTGGAATTAAAAGTTTGGCCAGATTTCTGACATAACTGAAAAAAAAAACATGGCAATTACACAGTTGGAAGGAGCGCTTAGATTGCCTAAACCCTCAACATTCTCCATCTTCTAACCATTTACTTGTCACCGCTGATAAATAGAGACTCCAGGCAGGCTATATTACCAGCATATATGTCAAAGCTCTCCTCTGGTTCAGCCATGGCATTATCCCTGACACTTTTACTCCCCTGCATTGAACCACAACAGTAACTAATTAGCATAGACACTACCTTTCTGATGAACACAAAGCATTCTCTCTTGTTTCCAGTGACGCACCATGAATTTAAATGAGCCAATTAGCGTATGCATTTCCCCTGGTATCGAGTTCACAAAGTCTTTGATTGAGATTCTACTGCACAGCAATACACTAGAAAGTTTAGCTGCCCCGCAGGCCGCTGAGGCTCGTAAGACTGAGCTTCATGTAGCTCATACTATGGACTAATTTCAGTGTGGTTGGTAGATGATGGGATTCAGCGCTGTGTTTACACTCATAGTCAATTTAATCAATGTTTATGTAAAATTGTGTTGGGGTGATGCAAAATTGTTCTTTTTCTCTTTTTTCTTTCTTTTTTTCATTTTACTTTTTCTGCCCAGAAAGTGGGTTGATATTGGTATTGGTTGACATTACTGCAGAATGTGCAGATAGGAGGTTGTATTATTCCTCGGTACAGAAGATTTTGAAGACATTTTACTCTATATTTTCATTTTCTATGCTGTTTGTGTCTAGATTTTAATAATTTGGGTGTATTTTTTTCTGACCAGCTGTTGCAGGGAAAGTCCATTCCTAAACTGGGGACGCTGGACCAAATTGAAACCGGAAGTGGAGATGCAGAGGGACGCTACAGCGGTGACTGTGATGATGAGGATGGCTGCAGTGGCTCAGGGGGAGGAGAGGTGAAGAGGAAGGTCCCCAGAGTCTCCAAATGTAAGTCACTCTTCACCTTTGATCTTCATGTCCTTCTATTATGTTTTTAATGATCAATGAACCATTTGCCGACATGCTTTTGAATACGTTTCCGTACATGTTCAATAGCATTAGGTTTTAAAAGTGCAGACTTTAAAAAGATTTGTTTTTGAACAGTATCGACATTGGTGCAGTTGGGTGACACTATATTTCAATAAGACTTCCTCCAGTCTCTATTTTATGACAGGCATAATAATAGTCGTAATAATGGTCATTAAAGATAATGGTTGCTATGGGGACATTATTGCAATCAAAGCCCATTACTTTAAAATTATTGTTCCCCTGAGGATCAGTAACCCCTGATGTATCACAGTGCTGGAGCTCGCCTTTTTATCTTGCTACCTTTCACACTCTCCTCTCCCCTCGCCACATGGATTCCTCCCCTCCCCTCTCCCTCCTGCTCTCCATCAAACATGCTAACAACCTGATTAATCACCTCTCTCACTTTGCCTGTGGCAGGAGCAGAGGGGGGGTCATCCAAACAGGCCGTTCTGTCCCCGTAAATGTTTCCTCTACTGCTTGTCAGTCTTCCTCAAGGCTCTAGCCGCCCGGGCTCAGGGAAGCTGCTGAACAATAGCTCATCTGAGGCCGTAGGGAGGCGGTGACATCGATCACCGTTTGTACAGTAGAGTCCTCCTTTCCCCGTCGCAGGCCACACCAGCCTGCCTCCCAAAGTTATGACCCACTGTCTGCTGTGACCTCAGTGTAACACCTGTCCACTGCTGTATGACCTGCAGACAAATATAGAGGATTCCTGACTTGAACCCGACCTCTGGTCAGACCCTCCAGGAGTTTTTTAGGGGATTATTGCAACCAAAAATGCCAGATTTTATGGTGGCTTTTGTCAAAAGCTTTGGGTGTTAAAATTGCAGGAAATGGTAAAAATCGCAAGTCAAGGAAAAAAATGGTATTAAAGTAGCACTAAAGAGATACCAAAAAAATTGGATTTTTATAACAGCCTTCCATTAACAAAGAGTCATATATACAGTATAATACTTCCTGTGATGATAACCATACTGCATCTTACAGAAACTACTAGAAATATGTGTTCATCCATTTTATTTTATGAACAGAAAAAAACATGGGCTCAAAGTTACAACAAAGGAAAATGCTGTGCTTTCATTACAGTCTTTTATAAAATATAGCCTACCTTCAAATCGGCATTAGCACAGTAAACACCAAATAAAATCTGTCTGTTTGAATATTTTTATGAACATAAAACTGTCTAACTTTATTCAAAAGTGGCCATTTATGTTTGAGACAGACTTTGTCTTCTTCTGACTTACAGTATGTCAATCAAAGGCTCAGGATAAATGCAAAGTATAATAACGCCAGTTAAATGAAAAACAAAGTGCACTCAACTTCATACACCTGTAAGTGTGAATAAAATTCACATATGAAACTATAACTCATTGTCTTCTGAATCCTCCTCCATCTCCGCTGGTTGTAGTATAAGAAAACTAAGGTAGACAGTTTATTAATGTATGCTTTGTTTGGACCATTTTATGCGGAAAGTGTGATGATTGGCCAATATTACAACTGCTCTCTTGATTTGGCCGTTTCATTCAGGAATATTGCAGTAAAAGATGACAAAATCGCATTTCCATGGGGGACTTTCTGGTAACCTGAACTCACTTTCAAGGAAAGTAGCTATTGGCTGAAGTTGCTGAAGTCACCAGATGATGTCATATGCTAATTTGCATACAAATATATTTGCTACAACCCACCGCTCTTAGTGATCATCAGACCTCTTTGGATTAGACAAGCAAGTAGTGCAAATCAGCATAAGCACTACTGAATTGTGACCAAATGCTTTGAGAGTCAACACATTAACATTGTTCCCCATGGGCTGAAAAAGTCGCTAGATTCATAGTCACTTTTGACAGATGACGTCACCAGGGAGGTTTGAAAAGTCGCTAAATCTAGCAAAAAATGACAAACATGTTTAGTTTTAGCTTAGTTTATGTGCAAAGCATTAAAACAGAAAAGCAAAGGAATAAAAAACACAGTATTAAATGCTATGATAAACAGACAAGAGAAAAAAAGAGTACTAATTTGGTGAAGGTGAGATAAAATGACAAGGTGCTTATTACATCTTACCTCAAAACAAACCTCTGTAGTTATTTTCTCACTGCCAGCTCCTCACTAGGATACTGGTGTGTGTTTATCTTTCTTTCTTTCTTTGAGAATCTGAATGGTAACCATAGACTGTAAAAAAAAGATGGACGTAGTGAGTGTGACGTCACCCATAGGTTTCTGAAGGGCCGTTTTTGAAGCCTAAAGATTGGGTTTGCGATCGCCACCGTGTTGACATTTTTTGGAGGCAGCGCAGCCAGGGCAAGCCTGAGGGTTTTCCGCAGAGCCGCAGCTCCACCTGCTATTGACCCATATTCGGCGACCTGTTGATCACTGGACAGGCAATTTGTCAATCACTAGGAAAACAACCCTGCTTTGTATCCGTTATATCACGTTCATGACACAGTTATTTTGAAAATCGCCATAAGGACACACATTAGAAGAAGTGAAATTAGAGACCATAACCTCTTGTATTGTAAAATGTATTGACTTTATATTTTGAGTGAGAAGTTGGGTTGTGATCCCATTGACTTGCATGGAGTTGGGCCGAGTTTGGAGTCTTTTTGTAGCCAGCGCCTAGCGGACATTAGAGGAATTGCCGCCTGCCGCCACTTCCTTATTGGCTTCAGAATTCACCTGTGGTTTTGGCCGCTTGATGGTAATATAACCAACATGGTGGAAAACTGTAGCAACAGCTAAATATATAAAACAACAAGCAGCCCTGACGCAGAAAATGAAATCCTAGGGTGGGTGAGGGTGCGAGGGTGATAATGAGAGAGAGGGTGTGTGTGTGTGTGTGTGTGTGTGTGTGTGTGAGTTGACATGTGCGTACAGTGCTGAAGGTGTATGTTCAATCAGGGAGGGAGAAAGATGTGTGACATGTTGTGATTTGTGTTGATTTGCGTTGTTTATGGTGTGATTTGGACATGTTTGATGCTTGTAAAACCAAGATCATGGTCTTAGCCAATACAAATGATAACAATATGTGCAATGTTGCCAGTTGCCATTTGATAAAATTAGGAATTGTTCTGGTGTATCAAAGTAAAACGTGAATGCTTTGATTTAACAGTGATATTACCACCTCTGTGCTAGATATAGAGCTTAAATACCATGTATAATTTGATTTGATTTGCTTTTCCCTGCAATTCTCCTTAATCCCTCTCCATTATGCCTCTGATGTTTATCAGTGGAACATACTGAAGATAGCTTTGCATGATAGGGAAATAAAATGGGATAAGCTCAATACTGGAAATACTGGCTTGATTTAAGGGATTATCCTCATTAAATAGAATTACTTTTGTGTGAGGATACTATGTATTTGACAGGAAGGAATAATGTGAGCAGTCTATTCTTTTAAACTATTTTATGGATTTTTAATACTTAGAATTGTAGAGAGAAATTTAAAAAAGAATGAGGAAATAAGGTATTGAGACTTACAACAGCAAATCCATACAGTTGCAAGTAGGTGTACAGCACTGTTGCAACACCAAGGATGAGTCACTATCATTGTTAAAATGTGATTAAGCTTATCTATTTGTGTAAACACAGAATGAGTAAACTCCAATTAGTTTCCTGGCTTAATACTGAATTTTCGTGAGATATAGTTTTTGCAAAATCTCAGTTTACTAACTGGAATTGTATTTGTTGCTTGGCAAGAGCAGTCTAAGCGTGAAGCTGCTGGCATGTTTGTGTCATTGCTTAAGAACAATTGAAAGCACACTTGGCACAAAAGATTGATTCACTTCACGCTATTCAACCTGGAGGTGCAGTGTTCACTACCAGCTGGTCAGGTAGCAGTGACTAAGGAGAACCCAAGTATCCAGGGACACTAGATGATTGTTAGATACCAGAGAGAACAAGTATTTGGGATATTTCATGCCATTCCCTTTCTTTTTGGTCGCTGTTTTTGTAATTCTCACATAGTTGAAATTGTTACACAAAATGGCCCGGCCTGGACCTCATGTGTGGCTCAGAACTAGCACTCCCAACGTCAAAACTATTATAAGATTCCACAGCATTGTGTACTACAGCCTATTACAGTGTAAATCATAATGATAACCATGATCATAATAGCTTTAATTATAATAGCCATAATTGGAATAATCAGAAATAAAAGCTATAATTTAATCCCACATCCATGGAGATGTATTGTGTTTGTCCAGACTGTGTGCTTTCAAATGTCAAGATAAATCATGCAGAAAGTGCACTCCTTCCCTGTGCTTTAGCACTTATTGAACAATTTTAAGGTCTCAGTAATTTCATTGGCATAACTCTCTTATATAAAAGGCTCTAGCTATATTTACAGTGTATGGTCTGGACTATCTCTTGCAGCTATAGCAGTGAGGTTTGGTAGATAGGTAATGTATTACTGATCAATAAATGCAAGCCAATGAAAAATTTGGACAATGATATATCCCTACAGGACAATGTATTTAAAGCTGCACTAGCCAACTTTGTACATTGGTGGCCCCAAATGGCAGGGAGAGGTAACTGAAAAATGTGAAGTTAAATACGCAGAAATCATATAACACAAGGTCAGTAAGCTGCACACAGCACACACTGCTTTACACCAAAGGATACCAAGGGCACAAGAGAGTCACAATGGTGGGTCCAGCTTTCTCTTGACGGACTTTCTCACTGCTGTTTAGGAGACAGTTTGTATTTCGTTCTTAAGTTTCGATTCGTCACTTCCTCTGGGTGGAGAAGTGTACATACCTGACACCACTTAATTTTGGTAAATAGGGCAAACCTACAGGGTTTCAAGTAGTGGGGATGACACACTCTTCTCTATTGCAGCCCCACTTTGTGATTTAGACTGATAAGACGGGTGTATTATTACATAAAACCCCTGCCTAGTGCAGCTTTAAATACAATAAAAGCCCATTTTGCCATTCTAGCCATGGTGGCTCATTAACAAGATGCAGCACACAACCGTAACATAATAACAACAACAACACCACCATTTCACACAAACTTTCCTATGGCTTGATTACAACATTTACATAAGAAATTAAAGAGTTTTTTTATTTTCCGAAGTGCCCTTTATCCAATAAAACACTTGGATTGTCTGTGACCTATCAACAATGCCTGCAGTAAGGACCAACTCAGAGCTTTTTCATGCTCCAGCCCCAGCAGGCAGCTCCAGGCCTCTTATGGCGTTATCTGGCCCTGCATGGTTCAGCCGCAGACACACAGACTGCTTGCAGTGCGCGGACTGTACTGCAAAAAAAGACATCTGTCAGACACAGTGGCAGCAGGAGAGACACAAATCGATTCCTTGCAAGTAAGCACAATGAGGGGAAGGGGAGGAGGGCCCCCTTTAGCATAACTCTTATTAATTAATAGTGTCTCAGCAGGAGAGTACTTGATATAATCCCAGCTTCTTCCTCACAGGCCAGTGGCAAATGAGGGTTGAAAATAGAGCTGTTCCTTACAAAACCCCTCCACCATGTAATGTCAAGTGATAATGGATATAACAGCGTTCAACAGGGGGATCTGCGCACATATTGCAAAACCACATTTCTGTCATCATTTACAGTATGAAGTCATAGACCTATCAGTGGGAGCAGTTTGGCGCCTACCTAGCGGGGCCTGCAATACCTGGCTGTGACTGTCTGACACATCTTTATCCTCATTACAGTGTGTGATCATATTAGGCCACCTCCAGTGACTCCTGCCCTGCCCAGAGCCAGTGACAGAGGGACTGAAATCATTTACAACAGTGTCACTCACACACCGCCTTCCTGGGTGTAGACCTAGGTCGTCAGTTTATTGCTTGATTAAATTAACCTACTGAACTAATTTCTGGGAATTAGCTAAGTGATTCAACAAAGACTTTCATGTCCCAGGAAATATGTACCATCAAACTTTTCGGTAACCTTATTTTCACGCTCACCTGAAGGTACTAGGTATTTACCACATAAATATATGTAAGAACAGTAATTTAAACTAATGGGGAAAAAACTTCCAGCTGAATGCCCTAAAAACACCACTGGTATTACACATCAGTTTAAGTCAATACATTGTAGTTTTCAAAGTTGTAGGGTGATAACGGCTGATCATTATTCAGAGGAAACGGATCTAGCGTTTTTTCCCACGTCGCAGCCGAGGGCATCATGAGGCAAATTCAGGTCAGGCAGTCAGTCATCTGTCGCTTTGTGAGATAATGCGCTTCTCTAGAGGGCGTCTTTGACTACGAGATGCAGTGTTTCCCACACAGAGGCACAAAATCAAAAGTTGGTCAGAGTATAGAAATGTATCTAATGCGCCTGATGTGCGTATCACGCCATGTTTGTCATTTGGAGATGCAGAGACCAGCAGCACTGAACTCTATCCAAGTCTGTGAAAACAAAAGTGAAACATAACATTCCACAATTTGCTCCAAACTTTATTGTGTTAACGGGATTCATAAACAGTAACCTGACTCGTCTTCTGCTGCCCTACAAACTTTAACAGTAGGTAACGTTTTTACCTTGTGGTATTTAAGTAACATGAGTGGAATTTGGTCATTTTACCGATAACCGTATTGCAGTGCATCAGTGCATAGAATTTAATTGAACTGAATTGAACACACGCACCGTACGTGGGTCTGTACAGGATCTGTGCTTGTTGTATTCTGGCTCAGTTGACTCGGTTTCTGTGACTTGGATATTTAGGTCTGCTCCATTTATTGATAAAAAAGTTCTCTAACCTACTTCGGAGTATCCAAGGGGATTAATTGTTTTGTGACAAAGTTTTCTTTCTACAAATGTTTACTGACTTCATTCCATTGATGATGAGCAGCTAGCTAAAACCTAGCTGTGAAAGGTGTGAAATGTTCAGCAGCTAACCAAGAGACTAATGGCTAATGTTAAAATGTGATTTTGGTTTAGATTTGGGTCTAGAGCTGAAGGTTAGACCACTTGAATGACTTGTTATTCATTTTGGGGATTTTTTCTTAAGATTGAAAAATGTCATAATTATATAAAATGTGTTTGCAAAAAATGAATCTCAACCTCTTCCTTATTTTCACTTAACCTTTTTGTTCCCTAAAACATCAAAATAAGAAATAATGAAAAAAGAAAATATATCAAAAAAGCAAAACCTAGCAGTAGGCTCAAAGAGTTTTCTGATGGGAGCTTCACAAACTGCACAACAAAAAAAAGATAAAAATATGAACAAACTCCTAATGAACACAGACGACCTTGTACTTCTTACATTAGCATTCATGCTTCTTGTGCTTCCATGGTGACTGTTTGGCCTGAAAACTCAGTACTCAGTACGTAAAAAACAGTACTTCAAATATGATGTGAAGACTCACAATACAGCTTTCGGCTACAGCTATTACAAGGTTCTGTTGTGCTTGGCTCTTATATTTTACATCTATCCATCACTGAGTCCAGTGTCATTTTTCACTTAAACTTGTCCATGTACATGTTGTTGCTTTTTAATGCCATTTGGATAACTTTATAGTCCCTCGAGGAAGAGTGATAAAGATACCAATATTTCCAAATCTCTTATAGTCTCTCATCAAAAAAATTCTCCATTTTGAAAATAACACACAGGTAAACATGCAACTTAAAAACACTTTGTTCAGCCAAACCGGAACAGAGGCGCGTCTACGTAACTGCCAACTGTGTTGTTTCAGATTTCAGGTGTTGCACGACCCGCTCAGTAGTGGCCACCACACCCCATCGTTCCAGCTTCAATTATTTCATGTTGACTGCACGCACTCCGCTGCGTTTGTTTCAGCATGAAGCAGGAACCAGGCTGCAGGCTGTCAAAGATCACAAAGACTCAAACACCAAACATTTACACGACAACTTGGAAGCATCTCTACTATCTTACAAAAGTCCATTTTCACCTATATCAGTGGCAGAATTGTAGATGCATCTATATGCTCTAGTTTTTATAAGGTTAGGGTTATTATGTTGCATATGGTTTATGTGTATGTGTTATATATTATTTTGCTTCCTTAGTTGAATTTAGTTTACCTTGATATGGCCTAGATTATTTAAAGTACATAAAACAACAAATTAACCCCGCCGCCTCCTACTCATCCACAGATTGTTCTAGGTTTTAGCTTCACTGTGGGATTAGTTTATGTAATCAGTCTCTTGTGACTCATCATAAATGCCTCCTCCATTTGCTGTGGGCTTATCTAACTCATACAGATAGTCACACACCTTTCTCCATCGCTGCCTGCTTTCAGCCATTGGAGATGATAGATCTGAGTTAGTGATCACAATTAGTTGCCATTATCAGACTGAACTTGCCAGGTATGGTAGGTAACGTCTGGTAAAGCATAAAAATGAAAACAAAATCTATGTCATGTTGTACTGTGTCATGTTGCACTCATGCTCCACTTTAGCACTTTAGTTACTGGACATGGTGTAATATTTACAACATCTGAGAGTGTATTTCTAGAGAGAGAGAGATCTAAAAAGATATGTTACCCTTATCCTAATATGCATTGCCATAACACATGAACATGTTTGCGTCACCACAACGATCTATTTTTACCACACAAACCAAACAATCTTGATGACGTGAAATATGCCCTTTACACAAATTTCTCTATATTGTACATCACAGACGTATAGAAGCGTATAGAGACGAGACTATAAAATCCCTCAAATATTGTTTCATTTAGGGTTTATTCTCTCCGTTTCAGTGGTATTGTCTAAAGACAAAAAAAGATGAAAACACAGCTTACTGTTTATCTGCTGTGTATCAGAATATACAGTATATATACAGTATATATATATACAATATACAGTTCATATTGGATTCTGTCTCAGAAGAAATAAAGACCCACTGTATGTGCTTTGAACACATTGTATTGTTGTATTGTTGCCTGCAGTAGCAGAATCCATGCTTAGATGAAAATGAATTGCAATTGCCTCTTGATTTACCACATAAACATAATGACATTTTTATTGGAAGATAATAGGAACCTTGCATTTTCTTTATCAATTCCCATCCAGGTGTTGATTTTTTTTTTTTTTTTAAACAAAGCTTTTTAACCACAGTAAGTTGTCATTATCTTCAATGGCACATTTCCATTTTTCAATCATGTTCTCATACGTTGCATGATTTAATGGCTGGCTTAATGAGCTGCGGCTTGCATGCGGAAGGACATCTCATTGTGTTAATGAACCATGAAAAGGGCAAGCACACATCGTTCTGTGAACTGTTTTAATAATCAGCCCCGGTCTCAGACCCACAGCTCCTCCACCAAAAGTCCGCTCTATCAATAAGCCCAGATGCTGAAGGTTCCATTAAGACGACTCGCTCTCTGATGGCTCAGCAACCTATCAACTCCGTCTCCCTTCCTCCTCTATGTCTGCCTTCCTCCTCTCTGTCTGCCTCCTCCTCTCTCTCATCCCTCTCTCTGTCTCCCTTTCTACGGCGTAGATGCATTATCGGCTATATTGACTGACTGCACTGGCCACAGTTTAGGTTATTTATTTATTTCAGGCTTGACCCATGAATTTATCTTAAAAAATACCAAAAAGTATGACAATAAAGCTGTTCTTTTTGTTTCAAAATAAAACATTAGATCTGATCATAAAGATCTGATGCTATTTTGCTTCGACCATTTTGTCTATTTTCACATTAGACATCATCATATTATCATCATCATATTAGACATCATTCCATGTTATTAGATATTATTTTTAGCTTCTCATAAGATTGTCCTTAAAACCACTCGATGTGGTTTTAAGGACAATCTTAATGAATAAATACATTGTTATAATAGGAAAGCTGCTTCCTTGAAACACAATTTTATCTTTTTTTTATCGTAACTGTTTGGCTGTAACTGTCCAAATATACCACCTCAATTACAATAGTAAGACGTATCCTCTAGTTTTACTTAGTGTTTCCCTTTGCATCAAAATATGCATTGAAATTTGAAATATTTTCTTTCTTTCAAATAAGTATGATTCTTTTGAGTCTTTTTTTCTTGTCGCTAGGCGACCTGGAAATAAACCTGACATGACCCACACCACTTGTCAGCATGGTGACATATGACAGGCAGGTTTTGTTTCCGTCCTCTTCATGTCCTCTGTAGATTTCACTCAGCCTTCATCTTCAGACTTCCAAGGTCATCCTCAGATGTGCATCAGCGGCCCGGCAGACCCGGCGCTGCTCTCCCATCATCCTTCCTCCCTGTCTGCTTGCCCTGCCAGGCAGAAAAATCTAACTACACTGTGTCTGCTGCAGAAGCCCTCAGCTCACTCTCTTTCTCAATACCATGCACACCCGCAAACACTCATCCATAGACTAAGCATGCATGAACGCACACACGCGCACACACACACACACACACACACACACACACACACGCACACACACACACCTACACACACACAGAGAAACACGCCAGGTGAACCGGTGAAAATCTGAGTTGCCCAACAGGAACAAGGTGCCTGAATCTACTCAGACTGATGTTCTATGTTGACCTTCAGTGATAATGGATGAGAAATAATGGAAAAGGCTGATATCAAGGCAAGAAACATTGCTGCACCATCTTGATTTTTTTTTTTTTGTGGTTATGAACAATGTGGTCCAATTTGATGTGGTTACATTTTCAGGTTAAATTTCCAGTCATGATTTATTACAGAGCAGCAGTTACATTATCACTGAATATGAGATGTTTCACAGTTGACCCTTGTCTGGGTTTGAGTTTGACTAAAAGCATAACCTTCAACTCAAATAAGTTGCTTTTGATCGCCCTGTTGCAGGTCTTCATCAGTGTAGTGGAATAAGAGAAGCTGTTTTTAGCATACAGGATGCTTTATAAAACCCTCCACTCCACTCAGAGAAACCTGTCCACAGATGATCTCTTCTTTTGAGCAATGGCGACCATAAACAACGCAGTGGTCAGTTGTTTTGGTTGGCAGGAATCATTTATTACTCCTACTGTGCCTTTTAAAGCAACGGCCTGTTTGCAAGCAGGGTGCGGAGCAGCCAGCGGCCAATTCAATTCCACTGATGACTGAGCAGAGTGACATAAGCTAAGGTCAGACGAGGCGATTTTAACGCCGATTCTAAGCCCGATTTGAATTGCTTAGTAGACCGTTGCCAGTCCCACGATCAAATACAGAAGAAAATATTCGTCACTACAATTGGAGAACATCCAACAGTAGGCTGTACAATGGAATATATACATCAGCAATACAATCAATGTTTTCTGTAAGAAGCCTATTTTGTATTGCCATACCCTCTGCATTTCTATTTTCTACATCCCTGTTTGAGTTACTGCATCTATTGTGTATATTGAAGGCTTACTTGTTCAAAATGTGCAGTCAATCCTCAACTGCGGTGCAATTGTGAATATAAGAATATAATAAGTATTCAAAAATGAACACTTTTGAGAAAAAGACATGCCATTAAAATCAGCATGTCAGGTATCTTTGATCTTTCTTTCCATACAAGAATAGAGTGCATTTTAGCATATGTCTGAGCGTCACAGAGAGGACTATTATTACGATTCTGATTATTTCACTTTCTTATTCTATGGGTTTCTTTGGAAAAAATTGCACTGTCCAGGCAGTCGCATTAAATCAGCCAAATTAATTATTGTCCAACAGTGAGCAGCAGTTTGAAGCAATCTGCCTCAGTTGGTCTCCTGCAGTTGGAGATAGCAAGTGCCTAACAGCCAGTTCAACAACTACAACTAGTGTCAGCAGTTAGTGAGAACCAGCATACCATTAGAGCATTTTTGACATCTCTAAACAGTTGTAGGGCTAGAAAACGCAAATCTGTTCTATAAGAGAAAAATGCAGGTGATGCCAACAGTTACCTTAGCACAGTACCAACAATATTTGCACACAGAACTCTCTCTTTCAAACTAGAAACCACAGAAACAAGACTGTAATATTATCAGAATGTGCGGCATGGAGCTGCTCCAACTGCAGAGAGTGGGACACTGACTTGTGAAAGTTTGTTTGCATTTTTTCACCCAAATGAGCCTCAGCGATAACGATCTGGACCAGAAACTGTAGCCGTATCGACACTTTTGTGGCCACATTATCAAATCAGTCAGATATCAGAGAGCTGATATGTGTTAGTGGTCTGTGATCTCCTGTGGGAGTCAGATATTTTCCCGGCTTTGCCCCCTCAAGACCTGCGATGACTCAGTGGCCGGGTCAGAGTGATTCGATGTCACAACAGTGTGTACAGCTCTCAAACATTATCACATCTCTCTAATCACAATCACTTCACTCCTCTGTTCAAACGCACACACACACGCACACACACACACACACACACACGCACGCACACAACAGACAGATACACACATATTACTATAGAGAATGAATTGATTTTTCTAGTTGTTTGGCCATGTTGCTTAGCCCTGAAGTCTGAACGCCGTTAACATTAAGTTTTAATGTAGTAATAAGGCACGTCTGCACAAGAGGGCATAAAAACATAGTTAAACTTCTACTATAATAACATACATTTACATACAGAGTGACCTGGCTGTTGGCCATAATCTAGTTAATGTCTGATTTACAAAGGACTGCAAGCACATTGCCCCGTTTTAGGAGTTTCGTCAGACACTTTCTTTACAGTGAAGTGATTCTTCACTGTATTCTTAATTCAAAACGTCTCTATTCAACAATTGTCTTAAATGCGGTAGTTAATCACTAACAATCAGAAAATCAATGTTGAGTGGAGCTGTTTATTGGAGAAAATGGCACCACAGAGTTCAGTGTCGCTCAGAAGGACTACAAAATGGAACTGGCTAGACTTACATAGTGTATAGTAATAGTAGTCACTGTTCACCACCATGTTTTTTGTTGACATCAAAATGTCAATCAAAATGTACCCATAATGGTATTGTGGTAGTGTGAGTTTGTGCAGATGGCAAAAAACAAAAGAAAAGTGAGAGGAGTGAGATTTTTACATGCCGCAAAAACATGTTTAATATCGGATTAAGCCAGGCAGCCTAATTGGGTTTCTTGGGTTACTAACAGAGCTGCATGTGCACATTATGAGTGCCACTCATTGTGTATGCAAGACTTCACCCTCACTCCTATTGCCACTATTTACAAAGACTGCATATAGATATATCTTGCCTCCAGATACTTTAAAGTCACCCAATACAGTTCTCTAAAACAGAAAAATAGCCTGTAGCAAGCATGAGAAAAACATCCCAGAACACCATGCTGATAGCACAGGAAGTTACAAATTGTATTGCGCAATAGGAGCAAGACTCAGACTTTCACTTGATGCTTGATTTGTTGTTTTTATTCTACGCACGTGACCTTCTACACACATTTCAACCATGTTGTTACACACAGAGGAAAGTAGCCTCCAGCGATTGCAGTGGAGATCTATGTAAATGAAGGCAAGTTCATGAAAAAACACCAGACATGTGTTTGAAAGCCTGCAATTAGTCAACTATACCAATCAGTTTTAAGAAGGAAAACATCTTTTTCTGTATTCGCCTCCAATATTTAACAGCTGCCACTGACATTGAAGCGACATTTTGTCAATATAACAAATGGATATTAGAATAATTTGAAGAATTTATGTAGTGGCTCTGGTGAACAAAGTATTTGTGCAAATGCATGAATGTTTGCACGCATGAACGCCCTTGTCATTGTGAAAAGTAATTTGATGACTGGATTAAAACTCGCATGCTTGCATTCTTGCATTGTGGACCAAATAGGATTTTTTTTCTATGACTTAAAGTAAATGGATGATTGATGGTGCAACTTCATATTTTGATATAATGGATGTGGCGAGCAGACAACAGTTATTTAACATGACAAGAAAGTAAAATAGTTTGTTTCCAGCTGTACCTGGCTTCACACGTACATTATTTGTGTTTAAACTCTGGCTATGAATCGATATAAAGAATACAAAAAACTAAAAAGTAACAGTACAGTATATGTACTGCGTGCAGACTAACAGACTAATGGACTATCTTGACAATGAATGAATTAATGACAATGTAATGACATTTACATATATATAGGCCTATGTATGTAATTTTTGTGCCATCCTCCTTGCCTACATTAGTGATATAAATGTTCTAAAACGAATGAATTCAGTGACAAGAAACAAAACCTTTTAGCAGTCTGGGACAAGACACACCATCACCTCAGCAGTAGGGACGACTTAACTCATGACCTCAGGACACTTACAGTAGGGACTCCCTATTTTCATGCCATTTTGCCCAGATTACGTCAAAGGGGGCATGTTTTTGTAGATTGTGCTGGTGAACACAAAGTTTGTGCCTCAGCAAACTTGCCGCCTACACAACTTATGCATTCCAAGCAATTGCATAATCCAGTTTGCTGGAACATAAACAACTGAGATTTGGAAAATCATATGTTTATATAACAGTATAATGGTTCTTTTCAAGTTTTCTATGTAGAAAAAATTCTGAACTTATGCAATTATGAGCGTGAAACACTCTTTCCCTGTCACACATGTGGGCTATGCTAACTTATCTCCAGTAAGTTCTGTTCTGTCTCATGTGGACAGAATGTAACACTAAACTCCATTCAAAAAGCTGTCAGTTTTGTACCTTGCTTATCGACAAAGGTTCATACCCCATAAAATACGACTCAAATACGGCTCTTCAATGAAGATGTTTACATGCAGTCAAATAATTGCATTAATCGGACTATTTCAGACTTATTCCCAGTGGCAGGACCTCATATAAACTTAAAAGGTTTAGAATAAATTGACCAACTCCAGTCTGCTTGAAAACGCAGTCATGTTGGAAGGCAAGGCTGGATGATCCTATTGACAGTCTGCTCATCAGATCCAACTGCAACCACGTAAACCTTCAATCGGCCTTCATGTCAGAATTGGTATATTGCATATTATTCACACTACAGGCAACAGACTGACAAATTATGGAGAAGCTGCAGTTCCAGTGGACAGCACCTTTTTGTTATGAGTTGGATTACCGTCCTGATGAGACGTTCATCCATAAATAAATTACAGTAACACAACCAAAAAACAAATATTAGCAAGCAAAGATTTGGTCTATATTGAGGTTTATCATCTGTACCCTGTATCACCTATTAGCCTTGGCCTTTGTTTTGGCAAAGACATCTGTGCACAAAATGACCACTGTGCTCAATAATAAGCCCCCAGTATGCAGGTGGTCGCCATGTACCTAATATTGGATGTTATATATAATATACAGTATATAATAATATACAATATATATAATATTGGACAATTGCAGTTGAAGAAAAAGATGGAGGCCTTACTGCACAAGTCGAAAATGAGATAATTCTGATCAGCATCTATAAACATGTAAACAGCTGATATCAAGCTCTCTCATGTTAACAGTTGGCACCCGATTACTTTTTACTCTCGTTAGACAGATAATCTTTTTCAAGCCTTCATGTAAACATAGTCAATTTGGCATACACATAATCCACTAAGCAGCACTTATTTCAATAAAACTTCAATTTATAGGATTGGTTTGCCTGTTTTTCCCATAATCTTGTTCCACTGAAATAACAACAGAGAGTAATATTGAGCCACTGTGAAAAGTTGAGATTTTGTTGAAAGTAGAGTTGCTTGCTGGATTGGATGTATGCCGTATTGAAAAGTGGCTCCTAAAGATTTGTATAAGATGTACTTTTGACGATAAGCCAGGCCACATTAAATTTTTGAATGGTGTTTGACTTAATGTTCTCTCTATACAGACAGAACAGCACGTATCGGGGCTACAGTCAATTCAAAATAGAATCATATTCTAGCAGCAAAAGTAAGGAAATCACGCTAAGACGTTTTTTCATATATTTTCAAGTAAAATATTTGTTAACTTGTTTATTGGCATACAACAGTAATGTAGGCCATTTCATCTCTACACATATCAAATCTACTTTATACAGAGGAACATCCTGTGTATAACATGGGACAGCCCATGTTGTTTTCTGTGTTTTTCAATCCCACCATTTTGTTTGAATGTTATTTTATCTACACCTTTAATTTTCATGTTCAGAAATGATGTAGCATGGAATATCTGTAAGCCCACAACACACAAGACAATGCCATATGCAGAAGAAAATCTTACTGCCTGTAACTTTGGGTGTTGTTAGACAGCAATGATTTTGACAAGCAACACATAGACCTGCATTGTTATTGACCCCAGAGCTAAACCTGAAGCAGCCCGCCAGACTAGGTGCCCAGGAATGCAGTTATTAAAGCACAGCACTAAAACTGGCTCTTGGGCCACTTCTTGGAGCAGGAGAAAATGTTTTCCATCACAGGCCAAAATTCACATTTTCATTTGAATGGCTCCAACGCATGAATGATTGCGCAGTAAAAGGCATACATGCCAAAATTGGAACGGTTAGCACTCATGGGAGAATTTTTGTGGTTTCTGCAATAGTTTTTCTTTATTCCTTTTCAATTAACTTTGAGGTCTTGAGGCTGTGCCTAACAATGAAGGAGACATAAAACATTTTGAGGATAGCAGATGTTTATTTTCCCAAAGACTTGAATTACAGAAAGCAGTATTAGTCTACATTTGTCCACCTCTGCCAAAGCCATGCGAGGAAAAAAAGCAGAGTAATAAAACAAATGCCCTGTGTGCTTTTATATGCAGTGAAAACCCATTAATAGGGTCAGCTTTTGCAAGCTGTTTAATGGTTTCAGCTTGTATGCTGCCAAAGGATGATAAACACTTACTCACTAGTAATTGCTCCATCAAACACAAGAGGCTAATGTTCTGTGACTGAAACAGATTTTTTTTAGCTTTAGTTAAAAAAAATATACTATCACAGTCTTTGGCTGTTAGAACTGTTTTTTATTGTTGAAACATGCTGACTTTGGGAAATCCATGGTAATGGTCTGATGAACTATATTTTTTCTTCATCACTCAATTCCATGCAAAACGCCTTTGGAGTAATCAAAGTGCTGCAAATACTTGGATGTGTAGCTGGCCCGAAGTTTTTGCTTAAATTAATTTCATTCCATATTTCCTGTATCGGTTCAGAAACAGTTCATTGCCAAATAAATCCAAACAAAGTTAAAGATAAATGTTTCGAGTGGGTATTGAGCAATTCAATTCAGCATCAAGGCTCATGTTGAAACTGTCCCATATCTCCAATTTCTTTTTAAATGATATGGTGCAAAGCAGCTCTGACATCGTCTATTATACTGTATTTCCTGGATATAGCTTTCCAAGCCACTCACATTTCTGCCAAAGAATGAATGGGAGATTTTGTGTGGATCTCAAGAGTAATGTTTCAGAAAGTTCAGAAAGTAACATTCAATGTTAAATATGGTTTTTGTGGGGAAAAAATACAGCTAGGCAACAATCATTCTGTCTCTGTTAAACCTTTGAATGAAAAGCAATCACAAGTAGCGTGCCTGGTGCGACAAGCCTCTAATACTCTGTTTGAATGAGGAGGTTTGCTATCAGACTCGTCCTGGAACAGAAACAAGCAGAGAGGAACGATACGGTGCAGTAATCAAACGTATTAGCTTAACATAGGTACTTCCCTTTTATCTGGTGTTCATTATTGATTACAGCTGCAACATAATTGAACATAATATTTGGGCCAATTTAGGGAGTCCAGAGTAGCTCTCCATTGAATTTCCACTAATCCAAAGGAAAATGTGCAAATGTTTCTCGCAGCTGTCTTTGTTAGGGAGCATCTCTGTTTAGCACTTGCCAGTTTTGACAGACTCCTGCACCCCTGTGAAAAAAAAGTCATAAATTTAAGGGAGGGATTCCTATAGTAAGCAGGGACAGTTAAACAGCCCCAACAAGGCCTGGTAATCAGCGCTCAATGTCAGTATTGTGCACCATCAATAGCACGTTGGCTCATGTCCAGTCTTTTTTTAGTTTTTATATGTGAGAAGGTGTGCTGATGCCATCATTTATGAATCAGAATCTCATCTTTAGGTGTTTCGGAGCTTTTTTGCAGCATGCAGGTGGATGAGATGAGTCATGGTGCGGACATGCTGCAAGATTTTTAGATCCAGTTTCGTGGATATGACTGAATTTAGCTCTAGTTTAAACTTTCCCATTTGACTATCTCAAATCTGCTAAAAGTGGCTGATTTTGTCTATTCTGGATCTGCAACTTTTCTGGTTTTATAGAGGATTATTAGATCTACTCCCACATTTAAGGGTCTTAAATTAAGGTGATATTGTTGGTCATTGGCAGTGTAGGATTTGGGGCTATGGGAGCAAAGTCTGCCTCACCATGACCAAAGAAATCCTATTCAAGGACATGTATTTTTTTTTTTCATAGACAAAGATCAAATTCTCTTCAAATGATTTTTATTTTTATTAGTTTCAATTTTATGGTTTTAATGACTTTTTCTTATGCTTTCAGATTTTCTTTTGGTCGGTTTTGATATCTCACTCTCACTTCGATATCTCATATCTCATCTCAATGCTAATTTACTCTCATATTTATCAAAACATGAGTACAAAAGCTTTTGTAATGTTATTTGGAAGTTATAGTTGTGGTCGGAGCGCACTGCAACCATTTATTTGAATTCCATTCTTTTTGCTGTGGGGAGATTTTTGAGTATGTTTGATAAATTGCTGGATGTCCCCAAGTAATGCTAATCCACTACAACTAGAGCTTGTGTCCATTTCAGGGATTAGAGGAAATTTCCCTCCCTTGAGTCAAAGAGGGCTTTGACTGTCAAAGTCATGAACTTCATTGTCCAGAAGTAAATAAATCAAATCCATCTGTTTAATAGATGGATTTGCAGTTTGGCAATTCTGGACTTTTCTTGGCTTAATTTCATCTGTGCCTATGCTTCAGTAGTGACAGACAATAACAAAGAGCACTTTTTGCACACTAAACAACCGTATCTCCTCAAACATTCTTGTAATTTGGTAAAGGTGTTTTCACTTGGCAATAAAGCAGTGATGGTGTATCATACACAAATTATTTCCTGTCCTACAGTCTGTGGAAATCCTCACCTTATCCTTGGAATACACCCAAGTCAATTATTATATAGCAGTTAAAAGTGAACAACAAGGAGATGGACTGCTACAAATAATACAGTCAGTATAATGACAATTAATGATAGAATTAATAGCATTAATAATGAATGCTAATTATATCATAATTGTGATAGATCAGTTACAATACCAATACTAAACCAATACCAACTTGCCTGGTATTCAACTTGTTTGTGCATCTACACTGGCAACTCAAAGAAGTAGAGTATTAATTATCATATTAGATATCAGAATAAAATAAGAATTAAAACCACTTTCACAAGTACAGTAGGTGATGATATATGTGAGACGCACATTGTGTGTGTTAGCCCGCAGCGTTGTTGTAGTATAGAATTACTAAGGCTTGATCTAAATTCTTCCAGAAGTAAACTGTACCATTTCTGTATTCCAGAGCAAAGATATTATTTGTGGTAAGTAAAAGTTTGCAAAGTGACAGAAGTTGTGCAAAAGTGTGACATTACGTTTTAGAGTTTGTCTTTGCGGTGGAATATTGAACAAGGCGTATGCAGGGATGGGAGTTTGTGTGATCAAGTAGAGAAGTGACCAGGGAAGATGCATAGAGTGATGGCTTTAATTGACTGGTGTCTAGTTTCTGTGGATTATTGACAAGGTCCCAGCTGCATGTACTGTCAGAAAACCAGATCCACCCACGGGTGGAGTGGGCTACATCTACTCTGAACGCCACGCTAGCCTACAGTACTTATTATTATTCCAGAGGAACTTGTGTACATTTGAGTCACAAAAATGAAACATGTTTGAAATTATCAGGCTGGATTCAGCTGGATCGGGACGAATGGGATTGAGTTGTCACTCCATCATACTACAAGATAATCTGTCTTGACCTTCTGTCCCCGTGGTCCCAAAATCTGTTCAAACCAGCTCAGCCTCACCCTGATCTTACAAAGTGGTTGAGCTGGCCAAATGAGGCTGCAGCTGGGCTTTTAGTGTGTCTCCTGTATCTGTAAAGATAAAGAAAATGACTCATTTGTTGAGAATTTCATAACTATCTGTCGTCTAATTATTTATCTAAAAAAATTCAGCAATAGAAAGAAGAAATTAATTTATATAAAGATGAAAAATGGGGAAGAATAGCAACAGATGTAGCGGTTGTAAAGTGTTTGTGTCCTGTTCCCTTTGGAGCAGCGTATTCCTGTTAGAGCAGAATCTGAGAGGATGGACATCCATTATCTCTGGTGCCGTCGAGGTAGAGAGCGGATTATCTGACTGCTGCAGGTTTAGCTGGCGTCCCACAGTTTGCAGACATCAAGATCCATCTCCCCAATGTCGATCAGAGTCTGGCGCGTGTCTCCATTAGCACCTTGCGGCCGATGCTTTCCATCTACCATCCATCGCTTAGTGTCACACAGCCTTAATTGGGCATGGTAATTATCCAATCACACAATATTAAGTGTCCTATTTGTGGAAATGTGGTTGCTGAAAATGAATAGATATTGATTAGCAACACTGACATTCAACTTACTCCTTTTCGCACATTAGCCTAGCATTGATTGCTGGCAGCAGTTCCTGTGTGCAATACTCAAAATCGACCGGGATCCTAATGTGCGGTCCAGGCTTGACCATTAGTACCATCCATTATCTCACTCACCCATCCATAGGCTTGTCACTAAGGCTTGGTGGGAAATTGGCAAGCAGACATGATTGTGACTGTGAGGCAGAGGAAGATTTAGGTTCTCTAGTTTCTGTCAGCAAGCTGTTACATAATTAATCAACTGTAGCCCATACTGTATGCTTTTGCTGCGACTTAGAATATGTATGAAGTTGTTTAATGCGTTACTACTTAGTTAGAGTTAGAGCCTGTTGTTTTGTTATGTGTCAGCCATAATATGGGCACGCTGCAGTGTGTACTGTATGTGTGTGTATTAAGCTTGTCGAGCTTATGCCTCGCCTTTAAAGTGTTGCGTGTCTCGTGGAATTAGAGTCTCGCTGAGATATTTTGCTCTGTTGTCATTTTGAAAAGAATTGAAAACATATGTATCGGGCTCATGCTAGGGCTGGAAAAACATCATTACTGTGTGCTTCAAGACACAGTTCTTGATCTTCAGTCTTCATAGAGTGTTTGTGCATCCTTTGATGGATCGTTACATGATTTTGCAATGGTGTACACATAATAACTTGAACAATTCTGGACTATTTTGATCATGGTGAATTTAAATAAGACACAAATTTCTGTACTGTACCAAAGTAGTTCTTCCCTACCTGCCCCTATTTCACCTCTACCACTGGAAATAAGTGGTTCAGTTCAGGTAAGTCAGGTAAGTTTTTGGTTTTTTCTTAAGAGCTTCAAGACATGTTCACTGATACATTATTATTATCATGAAACAAATGAGAAAGAGTATTTGATCCATCCATTATCAAAAACATAATCACACTGACAGCTAAGGTATGACATCCCAAATTCAGATTTTCTTCTGTTCTCTCTCTTATTCTCCTCCTTGCCATGTTTACATCAAAGTCGAACATGGTCAGCTTGCATTGCTGGCTGCTTATAATTCCATCCCCGGCACGAGCCCTCCCTTTGTCCAAATAGAGACCCAGTCAGCTGTGGGGAGCCTGATTTCATTGCTTATACCGGTTGTCCGCACAAGCAATCTCTTTATGTTCTGCATTTATGGGTAACCGGGGCTTGCTGGGGGTCCAAAGTTTGGGGGAGATCTATCATCGTAACACAGGTAGGCAGTTTAATAACGCTGCTGCGGACTCCTGAGAAAAGCCAGCCATTTATTTAATGTAACGTGGGCAATGTTGGGGGGCTGACAGGAGGCCCAGGCAGGAAAAATGACACCCTGTTACCTCCACCTGCTGAATTCATAGAGGAGGAGAGAAGCTTGGAAAGGAATATGCTGCCTCATACTCTTTACATTAAGAAAGTGTGAGCACTTTTACTACTTTCAACTCTGTATATACAATGTTAGAAATATGATGTAACACCAGGGCTACCAACCAGACCAAAATCTGTGGTGAGGTCCACAAATCCAAACCCTTAGCAGAGGGCGTGGGGTCCTTCCCCAGAAATATTTGACCATTTAAATTCCAGTGATCACAACACCCCAATTATTATGTTAAAATTAAATTTGGGGATTTGCCAGGAATGCCACCATCTGAAGAGCGGCTGGGTACAGAGTGTTGTCCTGCTCAAGGCAATTTACTAAGCATGTCTATATTTACAGACACAACAGTATTGCATTTACCAGTACACAGGATTTGATGTTGCAGTCCTTTGTACCATAATCCAAGGTGAGCATTCATACAGAAGACCAAATCAGATGTCAAAAGAACAATGCAATCCTACAAATGATGACATCAGGCTTTGCCGTTACAGGGTAGAGAGTTTAAGTTTGTCACCGAGCTTATCAAGTGGGCTCCTCCTATCACAGATGTTTCTTTGAATTAGGCCCTCCAGAATGATTCCTCCTGAAACCATTGACAGCATACTGGACATTTGATTGGATATCAAATTCTCCTGTCAACCCTCAGCAGGCTTAGCCTACATGATCAAACCCTTGCTTGCATTATAGAAAGACACAGACTATATTGGTACATTAAAAAAAGGCCTGATTTTTGCAAAAACCTTTTGGTAGGAACTACTATAACTACTTTTTGTGTCTTACCTACATGATGCTGACAACATACTGGGCAAATTCATTGTTATAATTACCTACAAGCAACCTGGCAACACTCATACTCATTTACCCAAAGGTAAAACACTTCTGTAGCAATTTACAGCCCTGTTTGACATAAATTCTGGAAGCTCTTTACAATTTGCATGCTGTGTTTTTAAATGGCTAGCTAGCAAGCTAAGGCGGTATTGCATTGCATTATTTTGCCAACACTTGTGGCTGAGTGACAATTTCCAAACAGGCAGAAATTACTGAGGTCTGGACCTCTGTGTCCCCATATGTGGCTACAGCGCTGTGTTCTCTGATACAGTATGCTCATGCTTTTTAATGAAGAAAGTAGTTCAGTTACTTGATTTGAAACAGTTTAAACCAACCATGCTGCAAACAGGGAATTTGTGAACTCTATTTTTAGTACAGACAGCACAAGATTCATCTTTACAGTACATATTCATGAAGGGACAGTTCACATAGAGATCTTTTTTGATGTTGGAAAAGAAGTTGTCCTCTGCAACCCAATGCTTCCCAAAACAGCAAAGGTGTTTATACTTTGCTTCGCTTATAAATATTTCAAGAAGACCTAAGAAAGTCAGTTTAACACAAGTCTTCATCGTGACATACAAGGCTTGAAATACACAAGAAAGCTAAAAAAAAACTAGTATTTAATGTTCAGCTCTCCTCTGCATATAGGTTATGCATAACATATTCTTCCACATAGCATTTGTCCAGATTTACTCTGAGTATTGCCCCAGAATACTAGCTTCCTCTGTGTGCTGGCTGTGTACACCACTTCACACTGATGCTCCTCATTGCGTGGAAAGTTTGCTGTGGCAAGAAGCCCGCTTGTAAATCATGCATATTGGATGAGACATGCAGCAGATGAGCCTGGGCCCTCCAGTCAGGCCTAGCATTAATTAAATATCATTGGCCCTGCTTCCGTACCTCATTTCATGCCACATTCACCTTGTCTAGGCTTGTTGAGGAAAAGTTGAGATGAAAGTTGTGGCCTTGCAACCTCCTACAATTTATAGCACTGCTTGGTTGGAGCATCGTGGTGTTAACGCTAGGATTTTGGGTTTGATTCCTACAGGGACCGCACAAGCAAAAGTCATTTTATTTGAGAAAAGTCAGAGTGAAACCTGTGCACAGCAACAGTTTTCTCCTGGGGGGAAAAACAACCTTGACATGAGAGATGTTTGCAACTAATCAGTTGCTGGTTCAGAGCCCCAATAGTGTTGATAAAATGTTAAATTGTGTGAGATGTCAGTCAAACAGGTTTTTATATCAGTGATTATGTTGTCCTCTATTTGATTCTTAGAATAATTATAATAATGTGATTAATCTAATAATTTGATTAAATTGTTTATCATGTATCACAGAAAAGGCTCTGTTAATATTCATGGTTTAATGCAATTCTGCATAGATTATTGACTGAATAGACTGTTCTTGCTCTCAAGGAGCATCAGTCAGGTCCCTCCTGTCATAAACTGTAGTTGTGTTTTGCCCTTCATATTTATGTCGCTCCCATATAACTTTCCTACACTATATGCAATGCTGAGATTCAATACACGAAGGCTGCGTGTATTCAAGGATCATAGCTGTAAAAGTTAACAACACAAGGTATTTTGGGCAAGCGTCACAACTGATTGACAGGCTCGCTCAGATTATGGTATTTACATGTTCCAATCATCCTTGCGATAATGCAAGTAATTTTTCACTACTCCACACAATTAACTCTACTTAATAGCAGGATTAATACTTTAATTATGACCGTAATCAAAGTAATGTAATTAGATTCAGGTGTTTACATGAGCCATGGCTTAATTGCAGTATCCTCATTATCACATTAAGATCAATATATTGGTGCATGTGTGTATGTAGCCATTAATTCCACTGTGTTGTTGAGCAAGGCTGTATACATCTATACCACTGTACTCACTCTAATATTCATTAGCCCTCCACAGTTTCTCTTGATCTATTTCTCTGCTACCTTGCTCACTGCTAAAGCAGAACTAAATTGTCTATATAGACCTTGGGTTTGAAGAATTTACTTGCAAGAGCCAAATCATTTGACACCGTGTTTCTTAAAAAAAAAAAAAAGGTATGCTCACTTCTCTTTTAATGTTCTCCCTCACTCATAAGGAATGTTGGTCCAGAAGTCTTTTTCTACAAGCCCTGTGGCAGTGAGTGAGCGAGTTAAATTTTTAACGTAGTTGAAATTGTAAGAGTGTAAAACTGGGCTAAAGTTGGTTGCTCTTATCACCGGTGCTTCTCTTTAGACATGATGGCACTAAGCCATCCAAAGAGCAAAACACGCTTTAGAAATGCTATTGCCATTTCATGCTGTGGAAACTCCAGCAAGTATACCAGAAAATGGTTCGGATTTTAATGCTTTTAAAATGGAATTTAATGGAAAATGGAATTCAAAACGTATTATTTAGATAATTGTATAGAAATGCAATTCATAAAAATAAAGAAAAGTAATTTGATATGTATTTGAAATCCAAATATTCTGTTAAACCAGTATTTACAAATTTGAAGGGGTTTGTATTTCACCCTATTTGGCTATTTGGAGTTGTGACTCATAACATCTTTCACCCTCTCTTCGCCTATACGCTTCTGAGGAAGCCAGCAGCACTGTTCACCTTGGAGTCCCTTTGATGATGTCTAAGGGATTCCCCTAATCCTCAGAGGGTAGGGTGGAGGGCACTCTCTCCCTGCTGGGGGATAAAGCCACTTAATGGATCACAAAGTTAATCAACCGCAGGGAGAGCCTGACTGAATTGGAGGAATAGGTTGAACCATTAGACTGGTGTCCTCAGGGAGGTACACACACACACACACACACACACACACACACACACACACACGCACACATTTCCTTGAAACCTAGTTAATAACACACTGATTAGACATGAATAAGAGCTTTATAATAGCTATAGGGCACATTCATCATTCATCAATAATCATTCATGATTTCATAGTGTGAAATATACTGTAATACATATAATAGCCATATGTGGCATTGTAAATGGACAGATTGTCAGTTTATTTAGGACAAAATTTAGGGCAAAATCAAGGTCAGTACAAATTATTCATGGAAAACCATCCATTCACCATTGGTTTACTCTTGGGGCCAAATTAATTGGCATTATAGAGGGCATACATTTTTTGTTTTATGAGCATTCAGTTGTGACAAGGAACATGCCAGGCACCGAGAGTGTTTACCCCTACTATTTACTTCGGTCAACATGGCACTATTTTACATCGGAAACCAGACTGGGGTGGGAAAACCAGGAAGCTGTCCTGACGTCTGCATTGACTGCATTGACCTGGGAATATGCACTTTGTGATCAAGTGTCCGCCTCGCTTCGTCCTGTTGCAGGTTGTTAAAGACAAAGCAATGCAATTCAAATAAATAGTTATTTGTATTTTAAGCAGTCGCATTTGCATATAATTACAATAACAGCAGCCTAAATGATACGACCATCTGTTCAATCAAGCGTGAAATTTGCTATTCTATAAAAAGAGATCCACATGGGACCAACATGCCCTCTTCTCTTCTTCCTTGCTCCCCTATTCTTTCTCCTTTTCTTCTCTGGAAGCAGTGTGACACCTTTGGCTGTCACTTTCTATTGTGTGCCATATGGTGAATAGATTTCCTCTATCTCCTTCAGAGTGGTGTCATACAAGTGTCTTCCCCTTCGCCTCCGCGTTCAATAGTGGCTTTTCTTGCATTGGAAAGTAATCATTCCAGTGTGTGGTCATATTCACATGAAGTTTTTGTTGTGAGCTATCCACAAATCAGTAGTGGTTGGTGATTTTTTTTTTTCCCAGCTTTCTCTCCATCTTTGAAAAGGCCTAATATTTCACAGCAAGCATTCACAGCTGACTGGAACAGTTTTCAATCGGCAGAAATGTTCTCATTGTTTTCCTCCGCCAATTCAACACCATGAATACTTGCAGGAGGGGATTGTGCACGGAACACATATCATGCAGTGACTAAACACTTTCATGATGCATTTAAAATTTTTTTTTTTTTTATCGTAAACCCCTATGCATGTTTTTTCAGCTGGTGTTTTTATTCAGAAAAGTTCTTCTAAAAGTGACACACCTTTCAATTGTTATGTCACTTATGATTTTACATTTACACCATGTGAAAGCTGATGATAAATATTAATCAGTAATTAATTAATTTTTGATTTTAGAAGTTTCGATTCTAATCAATCTAATCAAATCAAAATCAAGCCTTACATGGTATTGTTGGCAAGATAAACTTTATTATTAACTGAACATTATAAAGATGTTGAGGGACTTAAATTGTTCTTAAAGCTGACCCAGGCAAGATTTTTCTGTAAAAATACACCTATTTTATCAGCATTCATCACAAAATTAAGTCAACTTTATTCATATAGCGCTTTAAAAACACAAAACTAGTGTGTACCAAAGTGCAAGGAACATGTGGGACTGTAACCCTTTACTGATGGGAGTGTGCAGTTTACTGATGTCACATTACATGATTTCTGGGTAATGAACTCCTTAAAACTTTCAAAAATTCAAACAGTTGCCTTTTGCTGACAAAGTGTGAATTGGCTTAATGTAGTTTTAAAAGTGTGATAGAATTGAATGATGACCCTAAACAAGAACAAAAGAAAATGCAGGAATGAGAACATAAGTAGCTAATCACTTCATCATAAGTAGCCATCAGGAGTTTCTCTATGTAACACTGTGATTCAACCATGATTCATTGCAAGCATAAACTATAAAGACTTCTCTCTGTTTTTTTCTTCATCTCTGTTTTTTTCATACAAACCTTGAGTACAAAAACACATTGTATAATGCATTGATGAACAGATGTACATGGACATGTCAACACACCATGAAACTCAAGTTCAAGTTAATTTATTTATACAGTATATAGCCCTTTATCACAAGCATGTCTCCAAGGACTTCATAGAGAATGAGCCTAGACTAGACTAGGTCTAACTAGATCTAACTGATCAACAATCAACCATAGAACAGAATGATATGACAAACATAAGGAAGCAGAACAAAGCACAAGACACACAGTAGCAGATTTTGGCAAGACATAATAGAAACCTACCTAATCTACATAGCACCTACCTATTCTACATAGAAATGAAAACTTATCAACTTATATAGAAAACTGAATATCTGAGGCCTTAGATGACTCAATCAAATGACATGCAATTTAAAATATCCATACTCCATCAAGAGGGTTGTATGGATTTTCAGGCTATCGGCACTGTGAAAGGCATCGTGCTGTGATGCCACGATAAAAACACCAAAATTATGCCTAGAGCGGGCCATGAGTACAGCAGTAGTATTTTTGATTAATATCGAAGGCCTAAACTCATTCACTTTTAATCACATAGAATACATGTTTATGCAATATGTTCCAATCACAAGGATTGGGAATATGGTGCAGCTGGGCTGCCATTTCTGCAGTTGTAGAGCTAAAAATCTTTCCTTTTCTTCAAAGGTGTGTATATGATATACTGCTCTCTACCAATGCAGCATCTCATCTGGAGTTAATTTTAATTTTCAGTGCATTTTGTGTAATGTACAGTAGAAATGAATAATGGATTTGAGGATGGAGTAAATATAATGCAGTGTTGTCTCCCTAGTGAGTCATATGTTCACTTACAGTGGAGAATAGAGAATAACTTATAACTTATTCACTCTTCTCTGAGGTGTTTCCTTACAGTCTTCCACACAAACTCAACTATTACAAAAATGATATATTTTCTGCATTTCATCTTAACGCTTTAGACAAATTGCATAAGAGATGGAGGGAGATTAGTCATGATTTTCTCCATTATATTTAAACTAAAAATGTAATGGTATTGCACATGTAATTTCCAATTTAACTGAATTTCCAACATAACCTGTTATGGCATTCGACCATGATGAGCTGCCAAGCCGCAATGGGCATAATCAGGCTTCCAAAACAGTTTTATTACATTTTGCCTAAAGGGATATCACACAATTTTTCTGGGCCTTCTTGATGGTGGAATCTATTATTTACTACTAGTATGAGCTCTTGAAGGTATTTGTTCTCATTACTCTTATTGTTTAATTCAAACAGCTGGGAATTGCATATACTATATCTGATGCTTAGGCTCAGAATTTGAAGAGAAACAATTAGCCTAGAGATTGAAACTTTTATTTTGAAATTTCCACCAGATATTCAACTGCTCTGTTACACTGACATAAGTATTTTATGAACAGTGTGAAAGATGACATAACTCAAGAATTTTGTGCTATGTATTTGTTGTGAGGTCCATATTCAGGAATTAGGAATGTGTTCATTGGGTTTCAAGTGTTAATGAGTGTTAATTATTTCTTTCTTTCTTTCTTTCTTTCTTTCTATCTTTCTTTCTTTCTTTTGAATAAGACGTTCCCTTGGCAACTGACACTTTGAAGAAACATCATAATTATGGAGACAGATTAATTTGTTCATCACACTTATGCTGTGTTATATCAAAACACAAGTTGACACAAAATGTATTTGGAGGAGAAATAGAAATCAGACTCAAAATTGCTAGCATTGGATCTGTGATGCTAATAGACTTGAACTGTTCTAATTCGAAGCAGGTGAGACAGGCTAAAGTACAAACTGGAAGTTAATTTCACTGGATACTTTTTAGACAAAACATCAGGGCTTGAATTTAAAAATAGCCTATACTCTAGCAAAAATGTCACCATCAGTGTTTCCTCTCGTATTGATTAGCCAATCAAATTACCTGTGTGTCTGGTGAAAGAGCACATGCGGGCTCAAATACAGAGCTTGTTGTTCTGTAACCTCGCCGCTCCTGAGCAGCTTCCAGTAGATGGCCATCTTCAGCGAGGCGGTGAGCTATCAGTGGCCTAATCACCCAGAAGCAATTCCACAGCTGGTCTGATGAATTTGGGCCAAGCCTTGTGGTGTGTGATCCCAGGGAATAATACTCAGAGCTGCCTATGTTTATCAAAAGGTTAATGGAAGGTTAATAAGAGAGGGAACTGTGCAAACTCGGAAACCTTATTATGCAAATTGTGTTTTGTGAAAAAAAAGTAATATCTGGTTGTAAGGTGTTCATGCTAATTAGCGGATCATCTCTGCTCTGGATGAAATACAGGCACCTTTGATGTTTGACTTGAGGAAAGATCTCATTATTTGTTTTATGAGGTTGACATGAGTTGATTACTCAATGTGTGAACATAAATGCTTCTTGCTAAAAGTGTTGCAGTAAAATGATAAGCTAGTCACTCTGATTGCCAGCTGTTTGACAGAACAATGTCTTTCATTGGGGCAAATATTTTCCTGTTTTATCGACTTTTGCACCATAACGGCTGGTTTTGTGAATGTGTGTGCGCATGCTTTGTTAAGTACACAATCTGAAGTGATGACACTGTATTGTAATTGATTGTTGATGCAGCTAACCTCATGCTGAGATAAGCATCTAACCCATAAATACTGGTGTGAGGGTGGAAGAGTGCAGTATTTATGCTTGATTCTCATACGCGAGCTCTAAACCGCACAAAAAAAACACAGATGGGAAATGATTCACTTGCCAAAATACCATTCCCACATCATCTTAAAACATTCCTATAACATTTGATTTGATAGTTGTTCCACATACAAAGGTCATCTTTTAATCACACAGTGGATACTTTTGGACTAATCCTGCATTTATTCAAGCACCCAAAGACAGATCATCTGTTAATGCTTTCGTTCATAGTTGGCGTGTATTTCTGAACACATGGACGAAATAGCTGGATGACCTTGCTCTGTTTACTGTTGCATTAAGTTGGCTTTAGTGATGGTTAACCCAGAGGATATGAGCTGCTGCTGGTAAAAAGGAAGAGAGTGATGAGGAGACAGAGGTTTGCAGAGGCCTTTACTGGAGCATGTCAATTTGATCAGGCCCGTATGTTTTGTTTTCCTCGGTGAAAAAAGGAACTGCACATGAAAAATTGAACACATCCCCTCCTCTTCTTAACACTCTCGGACTCCTCCTGATACAATATTAAGGGGGTTGTTTTGAGGTTGTCTTTCATCACTTGCTAGAAACAAACACAAGAAATGAATTTTGACTTTCGCCAGTTTAATCGTTCTCATCAAATTCAGGCAACCATTACAGATTATGCTGTCAAGCAGTGTTTCAGGATTGCATCACAACCTTCATAGTCTTTGGAAATTAAGCCACACAGATCACGACATAACCAAATCTAAATAGCAGACTGCTAATAATGAGTTTCACAGTATGCAGCTTTGTAGGTATTATCAGCCATTCCATCCCCAGCTTTGAAACCGATGTGAGTCCATTATAGCATTTATTACATTAGTGCTTTTGTGTTCAGAGCGATGCTGTACCTTGTTTTACTATTTACGGGTATACTTTGCTTTGTGACATTTTTCCTGCTTACCACATTTATGGGAATAGGCGTTTCGCAACAGCAGCCTCCTAACAAAGGTGTTGACACAGAGAGGATGCAGAGGTTTGAGTTTGCCAGTAGTGTTTTGAATAGGAGCTTCCCTGCTGATTTGTATGCTGCCTGTGTGTGCAACCTGAGAGTGACTGACTGGCGGTCAGAGCCCAGTATTGACTGCTCTGAGGATGTAATAGAGGACGGGGTGATGGGATCCAGGACATGAACACTCTCACCCTGGCATGTGCAGCAGAGCTATACAGGATATAAGCAAGGCACTTTATCATTCTGCTGGCTCCACACAGAGATGCGCAGGGCTCTGTGTTTTAGAATAATGCTTCTACCTTAAATTAGATTTCATTGATCCTGGTTTTCTCTATAATTGCACAAACAGGATGGATGCTGGCTTTATGTGGGGTCAAGCCAGGCATTTGAAATACTTTAGCTGTAAGTACAGAGGGTAAATTAAATCAGACAAAAGGCAGGTGAAGCTGATTCAAGGTGATTGGGCTATTAAGGGATTGTCAGACAATGTATTATCTTGAGAGTAGCAAACTGATGTCTTTGTTTCAATTGTTATTTAAAATGCAAGGTTATGAACTTACACGCAACTCATCATCTTATTTGTCCCATGGATTGATTTTTAATTTAAGTACCATAATATTTTATCTGCTTAGTACAATGCAGTTCCTGAAAGCTGCACCAGGCAACTTTGCACGTTGACGGCCCCAAAATGCCAGCGGGAGGTAAGTGTTTGAAAAATTTGGACTTCAATACCCAGAAATCATGTAACGTGTCACCAACATGTTTACCAACCCGGCCGGTCTGTGATCACTTTATACCAAAGACGCCAAATGGAGAGATGCAAAAGATTTAACGTTCCAGATTTCTCTAGACGCAGCGCTCGCTCACTGCTGTTTGGGAGACAGTTTGTGTTTCGCTTTTATGTTTCGACCCATCATTTCCTGTGGGAGGACAGGCGTACGTACCCCACACCAGAATTTAATTTAATAGGAAGAATCTGTGAGGTCTCAATTAGGGGTGACGGGACTTTCTTCTTTATTGCAGCCTCACTTTGTGATTTAGGCTGACAAGACGGGTGTATTTTTACTTAAAAATCTTGCCCAAAATGTCTTTAACTGCAAAGCCAACGGTCCCAATTATCCATGTAAAACTGTTTGAAACATTGTCCTGCAGCATTGGCTCTTTATTCCTTTTATTTGACATTTTGACACATTATTTTCATATAAAGTATTTAAAACAGCCACATAAAGTGTACGTATGTGTGAGTGTGTGTGGGTGCATACATTGCCTGCACATGTATGTCTGTATGCGTGTGTGTGTGTGTGTGTGTGTGTGTGTGTGTGTTTTAAGGGCTATTGGGGGTCAAATAAATGTTGGTGATCCTCTCAGTTCGGATTTCACCCTCTTTCAGGAATCAACTTGTACTGATTCAGGTGTTGCACACTAACATTGCATTGGAATTGGATTGAATTGGATTGGAATTGCATTGGAAATATTGCCTTGCACAAGCCAACCATTGAATACAGGCATGTAACATTATTTTGGCATGTTTTTTCAAGCGAATGATATGCCCCCTCATCTGGTACTGCTATACAATGAACAGATGTGGCTTATAGCTGACAAATTCAGGCGTGGCACTCATTGATATTGTTAACACTGACAGAGAGAGAGGGAGAAAGAGAGAGAACAAAAAGAGACAGTAGGATACATGGTGGATCAAGCTGCTTTCCCTAAATTGCCAATTCATTAACGACTGTAACTGTACGTAGACGATGTAAAATAATGAAACCATGCAAAGTGATATGATTTTTGCAAATAAAGAGTTAATTTATTCAGTTTTCTCTGCGCCTCTGGATTTAATTGAATGGGGATGCTGTCTCCAGCACAGCGCTATATTCAATTGTTCAGTCTGAGAATGGGAGCAGTCAGCCTTCTCTCTAAGAGGTCTCAGGTGGCTTCTCTTCATTTGGCTTCCCTCCTCACTTGATCTCGTTGTTCTTGTGTAAACAAAACAATTCTGGGCAAAAAAAATAAAATAAAAGTGCAACTGACTCAGAAATATGCATGTGTCTTTTTATTTTTTATTATTATTATTTACACCTGTCCTACTTGTCATACTGCATATGCCATACTTAGAGTGGCCTATATACTGATCATTAAAACGCATCTTCAGAAGCCTTGGCTGACTTGCTTTTAGGGTTTTGTGTTGTAAAGCAGTTGATGAAAAGAGGGGAGTGTTTGAAGCACAAGTGTGTTGTTTTGTCCACACCAACCAGGGAGCATGCATCTGTTTTACTCTTCCTACAGCTGGCTCAGCATATATAGCAGAGTGCTTCAGTGTGGGACATTATGACGGAGTTCAACGGTATCCCCCATCTTTTTTAACGCTAATATTAAAAAACATTTGCTTCAAACAAAAACTATGTTATGCATCATAGTATTTTTCTTATTGCTCCAATATATTTTGAAAGTTTAGGGTTAAAATGTGTTCAAAAATGGATTTTGAGTCTGGAGATTGGGTTAGTATTTACTCAATTGCTTATCATAAAACTATAATTGTTTGAAGTTGAAACACTTTTCCTTAATTTAATTCTGGGTTATGCATATCACTGCTGTAATGTGAAAACCTTGTATCCAAAATGTCAACTTTTCAAGAACAATGAAAAACAGCCTTGTTTTCAGCTTGGCAGCCATGCATTTTTGAGTTTATCTAATTGGTGTTGAAATGGTTTCATAAACCTAAGGGGTTGTTGAATGTTATCAACCCATAGAGGAACATGTGATCCTTGAATTAAAGTTAAAACATGAAAATCATCAAAATTGGAGTTACGAGATTTTCATCTGACAGTTGCATAGGCTTTCAAATAAACAATTGGGACTTCATTTGTTTGTCTTTCTTTGCCAGAGAGTAAGGGACATACAGCAGATTAGTTGGAGACATGGCCAGAGAGCTCTGAATGCTGAAAATCGTAAAATCGCACAGAAGGAACCCTCCATCACTCCAGTTGTTAGATGTTTTTTCCTGGTGCAGTTAGTGCGGTATTGATCATTGTTGTTCCAAGTCCTCAGGAATCAACTTCTATTGATTTCACTTCAGTAGTAAGCCTCTCTTACTGACCTATATCTCTCTTCAGACCAGCCACCTTTTCTAACATCCTAACCTCTCTTGATTTTGCCATGGGTTTACCAAACCATGTAGGCAGTACAGCACTTTCCAAACGATTTACAAAATGGTTTGTGCTCGGATCCGAAAAAGGACTAACCATCAGTGCTTAATTTGTAAATGATGAGGTCCCGGAACACCAAGGGGTCGGTGTTCCCGCGAGTCGGTCTGAAGGGAAAAGGTTCCGGAACATATCAAGACAACAAGCGCATTGGAGGCACGGTGGTGCTCAGTGCAGCCATATAGCTTACTGTAGACCTAACAGCCTAAACATTACTAAATGACCGACTATATGACCTTAGAGCTCCGAATACTGCTGACCTATAACAATATTTGATTATAGGCTACATAATGGGTAATCACCTGTCTTCATATGGAAATGAGCCAATTAGGTTTTTGGAAGGGAGGGGAAAGGAAGATTCAACTATTGGGATTATTACATGGCAGACAAAAAAACAAAACTTTCATGCCACCAGAGGTGCCGGGTCCACGCAAATAAGTACCGGAATGCAGGTAGTCCAAAACCACGAGGTGCCGGATCCTGTTCCGGCAGGATCCGGCACAAATTAAGCACTGCTAACCATTATAGATAACCATCAACCTGGAAACTCTTCAGTGGTGCAAGAAAACACTATAGAGATGTTATATTTAAGATGGAGCTCTACTTTTAAGAGGATGATATGCATCTTCTTCTGACACTTGATGATCATTCATTAAAAGAACCTACTTACAGCCAAAGGATTCAGCAATGATGATGGCTATTAATAGCAGGGATGCAATCTCAGTCAATACTGTGCGTGTGTGTGTGTGTGTGTGTGTGTGTGTGTGTGTGTGTGTGATATTAAATAACTTGTATCTATCTGTGTGTAATCAAGTATGTGTGTCTAAGTGGTGCCAAATGAAGAGAGCTGCACTAGTTACATGTTAGTTTCAGAATATATTTTGAGAATTTACAGATTGTTTTTAATGTACGGCCTGGTCAGGACCCATGCTACATTGCAGACTCTTTAATTTTTAATATGAAATTTCACAGTCAAAGGTCTTTTCCACAGTCTAGAATCAAAACTAAATGTGACTGAGCTTTACTGTCAGGGCCACTAGAGCTGAAAGCAAAGTCAGTGCTATTTTTCTCCAAACACATTTTTACAGATTTGCCTGAATTTCATGTTTTAATTAATTAGCTTGCTGTTTTATTCTTGTTATTTTTATGTTCTTTCTTTTATTTCCTTATTTCAACATGTATATTCAATATAATTATCTCCCTGATATACAGTTTATATCCAATACGTTTATGCATGTTTATGGTTTCCTATAGCTACTTTAGAAACTTTTTAAAATTTGAAACTATTTTTTATGTAGAAACTTTTCCTAAGAAAAGTACTTTGTATATTGAATATTTCTTCTTATTATTTTTATATTTCTGCACCCATGAACCAGTTTTTTCTCCTGTAATTGTGTATTTTTGCATGTGATTTTGTAACGTTAGCTCTTGTGAATATTCACAGTCACAGAATTTTGTCAAAAACCTGATCTGGTCCTGGGCCACGGTTATTTGAGCCTGAAATATCATAGGGGTTCTTCTAATCTCAGAGTAATAATTTTACAGCATGAGTTGCCTGGTGTTGCACTGCAGTTAGGAACAAAACGTCAGTGGTGTTTCATTTATTAATGACAAAGATACATTGTGGTGGCTCAGTGGTGGAAGGTGCGTTCCATGTAAACGGGACGCAGGCGGGTTTGAATCCGGCCCAGGACCTTTGTCTCATGTCATCCCCCTCTCTCTCACAATCCTTCCTGTCTCTCTCCACTTTGATTGTCGAAAATACCAAAAATATAATCTTTAAAAAAAAGAAAAAAGAAGATACATTCTCGTTTACAGCTTGCTGCTATATTAGAATCCTTGAAACTTTAGTAAGAGGAATTGATTGAGGTGTTGAAGTTCAGTGCTCTCGGGTGGGACACTCAGCCAGACTATCTGTGAGCTGTATACCTTCAAATGGCTGTCCTGGGGACTCCTCGGCAGTGAATCAATAGACAGTTAATTTCAGGCCACACTCTGCTTCAACAGTAGCTCATGTGTGGGCCCTCACAGGGAGGAGAAGCTGTCAATAATCAGCCAGCCTCATTTATATAAAGGTCTTGCAATCAAATTTGTTGAAATCTGTGAGTTAGAAATCTATGTCAAAGTAGCTATTAATAAAGTTTGAGCTCAATGCCAACCCTGAATTAAATAAAGCTAAAGGGGATCTACGCATAATAAAAAGGAGAATTCCAACCCTTGGACATATTAAGTAGAAATGCAATGTGCAACAAAGTATGGATTCCATTATTGACAGGCTGTGCAAAATAGCAGCAGTAGTATCAGCAGAACTTACTGAGACATAAAGGGTAAAGTGAGATTTGTGTGTTATGAAAATGTGGATCATTTTAAGAAATATATCTAAATTATAATATGTATGCAATATATAACTGACAGGAACATGAGAGCATGAGGAAATACCGTATGTGAAGAATCACAGCATGTACAATGCTGTTAATGTCTCACATTACTGTATCCATACATTTTTATAGAAGTGTCCAGGAAACTATAGAGAACTATACGCCTTCCAGATGCATTCACTACACTTACACTTACAGAAGTAGATACTATGTACAGACATGCAGATTTGCAGATGGAGAAACCCTATGTACATAAAAAGTGACAATTTGCCAAGCATTATGTAAATTGAACACTTACAGGTGTAGATAGTATGTACAGGTGTACATATATTTGGGTATGTGCATGAACAGTGCAAGCAATGCTGTACAGATTAATTCAGAGCATAGGCAGTTCGTATGTAGGATAGTTCGTATAGCTGTATTTCAGCTGTGAAAGTTGTGCGAAGCATATGACTATAGTTGTGATAAAAAAAAAAAAACGCCTTATTTTTGTGGCACACTGCATGAGAAAAATAGACAAAGTTCTGATCAATGTCAATTATTTCAGAATGGTTTTAGAATAGTGCCTGTTCTTGTGTGCTCAAATCTCTTGTAATTTATAGCGTGGTGTGTACACGGCTTTATTCAGTTTGAAAAATTATCTTAGAATGAAGCAGAAGATAAAGTCTTTCAAAAATCTTTTCAAAAAACAAGGCCCTATGACACATCCACTTACTGAGCTCCAAGGAGCACATTATGTTACCAGGGAAGCTGCATAGATATTTTTATATTCACGTTGTCTATGATCAGCCTACTCCATTTTCTATGAACAATTAGGTATAGTTTACAGAAGAGGCATCATAATTACACTACCAGTCAAAAGTTTGGACACACCTTATTAAATGTACTGTTTTTCATTATCTTAAAGACATTTTGATCTAAAGGCTTATGCTTAAATGCTTGAAATTTGTTTTTTAGACAAATATAAATAGTGAAGTTGATGCCTGTGCATGAATTTCTTTCCAAAGCCTTTGCCTTTCCATCAAGGCAAAGGGTGGCTACTTTAAAGACTCTTTTTTGGTCACTGCATAATGCCATTTGTGTTATTTCATCGTTTTGATGTCTTTACTAATACCGGTATTCTAAAATGTGAAAACTAGTAAAAATAAAGAAAAATTACTTGCGACTGGTAGTGTATACTATAACACAAGCGCTGTTATTAAGAAAAGATATTGACCTATACTGAATGGCTGATTTTACTAGAGCGTATATATGAACATGTGTTACCATGACAAACATCCACAGTTTTGTAGGTGAACCAATCTTCTGTGAACTTGCACTGACAATAAGCCTCAGTCTGACTGGCCTGTTGTTGTCTGCTCTCTCCTCAGTGAGTCCAGATGTGTCCAGCGACCACAGACATCATCATCATCCATATGGAGAGGATTCTGAAACGGAGGGCAGATCCAGTTCACACGGGAGCCTGACAGGAGCCATCTGGGTCTTGATGTTGCCTTGTTTACAGATGCTCCTGACCTTGTAATGGCAGCTATCTTGCAGCGTGAGACCTTCAGGACTTTAGTTTTGAAGAACTCTGGGGCAAAACCAACAGGAAAGCTCATGCGAGAAATGAGAGGGCCGATGGACGTTACAAGCTCCAAATATGTACTGGAGCACCACTTCCACACAGTGAGGGACACAGGGTAGAAGCGAACACTAATAACTGTGTGGGAAAAGTACCTTAATGAACTGATACACTGTGCTTTTATAAGAGAGCATATGCATTGGCTTTGAGTATAATAATTGAAGAGTATTTGTTTTCTGTTCAGTGGCATTCACTAACACTAATACTGACATATTCAAAACAGCCAATGTCACTGCCATGAGTTACACAAGGCAATGGAAAATAACTATATGTTGTAAAAGTTTGACATTAATTTAATTGTATTTCAATGCGTAATATATTTGATCCGTAGATATATGTAAGTGGTAATTTGCTTTAGCATACTGCACTGTACTGTACTGTACACAGTATAGGATGGGAAACTGTTGTATATTTCTGCGCTCTTCTTTAAAATGGGGTTGTACAACGGTTGTGAAGCGAGTCAAGGCATCTGAAAGGTTATTTTTGGTGTTTGAATTTAAATTGAAAATACAAAAGCCTCCACAGCTCTTGCAGTTGCAATATTTGTACAACCCCAAGTTAAAATGGCCTCTTATCTTCCCTGGAGTCCCTGGTTCCTTTTCTACTTCCCTTCTGTATGTATAAAACTTCCCTTAATATGTTTTACAAAGAAAAGGGTTTTTTTTGTATAAAAGTGTGTCAGATCTTCATTGTGAAAAACCTACAGTAAGCTGTCGTAAGAGACATGTATGTTCCAATGCCTTTTTGCTTATAGGAGGAAAAAAGATGTCAAGCCATGACCCACAGTAGTCCGCACCTATAATGGCTGCGATGCTGTCCAGAGTTCATTTAATTGGTACATTTCAATAGCGAAATTGACCCGTAGCGCTACAGCTGAGAGAAATGGTGAAAGAGGGGGGGAGAGGGAGGAGGAGGAGGAGAAGGCAAGGAAGAGAATTCGTACTCCCTTCTTCTTTAGAAATAGATTAGTTTCCCCAGGAGTCTATTATCGTCTTTCAAACTCAATCCTCCTCTGCCTTCACAGGCCTGGATAGGTGGCGATAGCTCCTGGAGCCTCTGGTGGGGAAGAATCCAATTCCCTCTACCTGCTACCTGACTCACGTTGCACACTGCTGGTGTGCTGCTGGCAGGCTCTGTGCAAGGAAAAGGAAAATGATTTATTGTTTCCTGTCATTTGCCATGCATGTCTGGTCACAGTCTAAGAAGGAAAGGTGCTTAACGTTACCAAATAGTGATTCTTTGGCTCATACTTTAACTATAGGGGAACCACCTGCAGTGCTAAATAGAACCTCATCCTCACATCACACCTTTTCAGAACCAAATGAATTTTCAGCTGCTACTGCCTATAGACAATATGGTTGAAACCCAACAGAGTGAATTCAAGTGGGGCTCAATCCTTAATTATTTTTGTTCACTTTGGCTCCAAACACTTAGTAAGAGTTGTTTTTGTAGCACCAGTAATAAACTGAGACACAGTCGACATCATTATGAGGACCATGTGGGACCTAATTTACGAAAAGATCCCACAATCAATTTGTTCTTACAAATGTGTGACCCATAAACATTCAGTATTCTGTTCATATTCATGTGGAGCACAGCATTGCAAATTGGATTTCATCTTCAGCTTCACCTTAAAATCTTTTTTTTTTCTTCTTTATTTCAATGAAAAAAAAAGACTGAGACTGTGCATGCTTGTCATTAGTCAGTCATTTTCCTCCGCACTGTATAGATTAGGTTTTTATCATGATATAAAGTCAAGGGTATCTGAGCCACTTAAAGGGCTGGGAACTTTTCAACCACAATTTCAGGGTTTACAAATGACAATTTTGATGTCAATTATACGCATGTACATTTCTAAGATCAAATTTGATTGCTTCTGTAAATGAGGCTCTTGATCTGTGCAACCATCTTACTATGGCGGTGAAGATATATCCAATTACATTTTCATGAATGAGACACTGATGATAGCTGATGTTCAGTGCGCATGCAAGACGGCCTAACCAAACTGGATGATTGGAAATCAGAAGATCAGTATTGGTCACATATCCTCAGGCACAGACACAAAGTCCCAAAGGGTCTGGAGCCCTCGTCCCCTTTTCCCTGCCACACACAAGGTGTCATTATGTAATATCCTCTATCATGTATTTGTGTGGAGAGATTTTTCTTTTCCAACAGCTTCACAATTTTACATGTAGGAGTGCCCTTTTTTGCTTGTGCCCCCACCCTCCAAAATGTCCTACTTAGCCTGCTACAGCCAAAGAACCACTGAAGAACCACATCAAACATAGAACTAACAGTAGTTTTACATGCATTACCATTACAGTGCTATGAAAAGCCGGTTGTGGCTCTATATGGAACCATGTGACATTCTACTTCATGCAGAACCACTAGTGAACCAAAGAACTACTGAGAGAAAATTTGAGTTTTGCACAGAACCAATGGGAGCTTTATGGAGACACAAATGGTTCTTCAGATAGGAGGACCATTTAGAGGTTCAAGTGACTCTTTGTAGTGATAGTGCACCATTTGAAGCCTTCTAATGAACCTGCTTTTTAAAGAATGAATTACCTGAACATTGGATGGTATCATATGAAATGTTGAAAAACAATTTTCAAGAGTGTTAAAAAAAGTTATCATTTCTCATTATTGGTAATTGGGAGTTGAGAAACGTGGACAGTAATAGAACGATGTTCACTGTCCAGACACTGCACAAGAAATGAATGACAACACTAATGAACTGCATTTTGAAAAGGTGAAGACAGATGGCTCTCATTGCAGTAGTTTCTCTATGCTGGACTGAAAGTCTAATTATAATGCATATTGGTGTCTTGAATTTACCATTTATGCTAGCTGAGGTAAAGCCTTGGATAGTATGAACTGTTGTCTTTGTGGTCTTTTATCTCTGCATACTTAAGAAGGGCCCATGGGATCTCATGTGGAGAATATTGCTGAGCGCTGCTTAAACTTACACAGAGATGAATTTCATATTCCCACTGAGGCTTCTGTTTCACTCCAAATTATTACTATGACCTTGACAATGGCTAACATTTAGCCTCAACTTAAATGTGAGCTCATCGGCTTTCATAAAATGTAATCATATTCGTGCAGATGCAGAATTGCAATACAAAAGGAAAAGTTATTCACAGTAAGGCCTGTGTTTTCAGATGCTTATCTCTAAACCTGGGAAGTGCCTGTGAATGAGTTGAGAAGATCATTTGTTTTGAAGTAAGTCATTTTTACCTTAAAGTAGGCCTATTACTAGCATTGTATTTCCTGAAAAAGATGTGTTGGGCTTGTTTAATTTTGAATGTCTGGATGGGATTAACAATAATTTGATTTACAATAACTTGCGAATTTGTTTCATTTATTTATTTTTTTCACCGAATTATCCCTTGGTTTGCTAAGTTTCCTCCTTTTCTCAAAGGAAGATATTGTGCACCAAAGAAGAGCTGAAGCTGCAGGTTTGAATCCTAAGCATTGCTCTTTTTTGGGGGGAAATCTGTCCCGGTGTTTGGCTGACCAAGAATTGCTTATTACCAAGCCTGAGGTCTGTGTAGCAATGTGAGCCCTTTCATGTTAAATCCCTGTTATACAAATTTAACACAAGCACACCTGCATGAACGCACGCAGGCACGTGTGTGAGCGCACAATTATTGTTGGGAACTGGAGTATAGGGAACAGCGGAACAGTGCCAGCAGCGGAGCGAGGGTCAAGTGTTGCTGTTGACCTGCAGAGTGTAAAAATGCAGACAGTATGTATTATCACAGGTATATTTTAGTTAAAAGAAAAAGCTTGGATTCGACAGCAAGGTTAAGAACCTGCATTTTATTTATGACCGTTCTGAGGCTTATCGTTCATTCATTATTCATTTATTTCATTTTTCATTTTTCAAATTGTAAAATGATGTTACTATATTAAGATCATTATGATAAGAAAGAGAATGGCAAGCGTCAAAGATTGCAATCTGTATTCAAGCCTACAGTATATGAGCTCAGTGCATTGTGTGTACCATCACGGTGCCACATACTGCTGATATTTAACACAGTGTACTACTACTAATACTCCTCCTTGATGTGTATCTTGAGATATACATGTATGGTATAAATACTGAAGCTGCGGCACTATGGCAGAAAGTGACGTTCAGAATACAGACGGATTGGTTTGAAACATCTTTTAGGTTAGAAATTCTGATTTATTTTTAAATTGCAGATACATTTGCTTTTGTAGTGTCTCCATGCTGTATGCTGTGACTTTTTTGTCCCTGCTGTAGTTACATGAAACCTCCCCACCTATCCCCCTCCTGGGGACGACAGCAGAAACGGCACTATGTCTTCTCACCCTCTTGCTTTCTGTGTTCAAGGTATTTCTTTTTCAGAAGAGTGAGGAAGGGGAAAACAGTCCCATCAATATTGTGTTTTCCTGCTGTCTGCCCACCCACTGCTTTCAGATTATCAGACAAGGCTACAGCACCCGTTTCACATTAAATCCTTTCATTCTTTCTCTCACTTTCTCTCTTTTCACTCAGCTTTTTCTCTTTCTCATCTCTCTCTTCTCTCTCTCTCTCTCTCTCTCTCTCTCTCTCTTTCTCTCCTAACTGGCTACTTACTCTCATCCTAAGGTGAGGTTTAGCTCACAATAAAAAACAATCTGATGGATACCATCAGATTTTTTTGTTTTTATGAACATGCAACTATGCCCCAGATCTCTTAAGATCTGCAAAAATTATATATAATATATGATATATATATACTGTATGTATACTGTATATCAGCTGCCTCGCAATATCAGTGTCTCCCAATTTTACATCCAATTTATGAAGACCTGTAATGCAAATGAGGATATATCTATTTTGCCAGTTTGAGTAGGGCTTGAGCTGCTAGTTCAGTCTGTTCTCCATTAGTTGAAATGTGTCATCAGGTGTCAGGAAAATTGTCCTAGAAATATGTATACAGGAGGCTAACAATTATGAAGATGTTCTTTGATGCAGTGTTGTGGTGTCAAGTGGAGCTGCTGTCTGGCAAAGAATAGCTATTAAAGTTAAAGTGGAGCTATGAGAACTCAGCGGATTACATGAAAAGGGTAAAATTGAAAAGCTGAATACAAGTGAAAATTGACATCTAATATTAAACCGTCAATGATGACTTGACTTGGACTACCAGAAATAGGAGTTAATGGCACTAGAGTACATATCAGTTTTGTGGATATGTTGCTCCATTTTCGATGAAATTTGCCCTTTTCTGCAATTTGGAAAAAAAGAAACGCTATTATTCTGAGGTAACAAAGAGGTCATGACAAAAAGAAAATGATAATAGATCTTTTCCTTGCCCGGTGTGCTTTCCATCCTCAGCCTGGAGAGGGTTACATCATCCTCTTCATCTCCATCCTCCTCCTCCTTGCCCTCATGTCTGCTCTTGGAAGGCCGGTAGGCATTTGGCCGCTCAATGCAATATTGCGGCGCATGCAGCACACAACAGAAGGCTAATTTGGCACATGATGAGACATTAAGACATGCTGTCGCTAATCCTTAAAAATGTGCACAATCAAATGTGCAATAAGTGCTTTCTGGTTTAGGACATCGCAGGGAGGAAGGGATTTTATTAATCTTCTTTTTCGTGTTTACGCCTTACCACTAAAACACCTCAACATCAGTGCGTTAATATGTTCTAATTAATATATTAAAAAGTGTGCGCCCCTGCTTCCTCCAGATTGTACACGCACAAATGTTTGTGTGGTGGCTTGTAAATCAGAATCTCAAATTTTTATCCACGCAACAGCATTAGCGTCACCGCAATCACAGTTTCAATGTAGTTTTGGGAGGAGAGTTTCATTTTATTTACTGACCTACTTATCACAGCTCACACAAACATGCCTGCCACCGCTAAGCCCATCCCCATGCCCACTGTCCCATTTGCCAGAGAAGCCAACCTGACTAAACCTTCTAAATTTACAATTTTCAAATCACATAAGCCATGCTTACCTCTCTTCCCTCATTTCCCTCCTCTCATGCAGCCCACCACCCCAATATCCTCCCTCAGCTCTGTTCAAATTCCCACCTACATTCTGTTCCCATAGTTCCGCGGTGCAAGGTGGGTGTCATGCTTAACATCAGCTCCTGACTGAGGTCTGACACATCCTCTCTGCATCCAGGCCGCACATACTGCCAGTTCCATTTATGGCACATGCCCATACACATTACTCATGCTTGTTAATCAGCTGATGAAGGAGATGGAACTAGTCAGACATTCAGTAGATCTGGGCCTAGCGTTGTAGGAGGGGTTTGAGAGAAAGTAGGATGTGGTATTTTTGGCAACATAGGCAATACAATAATACTATTTTGATTCTTTTTAAAGAAAGGTGGAAACAAGCAAAGATTTAGAACACAGGGGTAAATTTACAAGCAAAGGGTGCCCGTAAAATTGCTGTGTTTCTTATAATAGTAATTATCGCTAATAGCATCAGTTCAGTGCACAGTATGAAATCCACACTCGTGCCCACTGGATTTAAATTGTAGGTCTAACTGCTTTTTATAAATCAGTTTTTTGGACTACTCATTTATTTGGCCAGTTATTACAGTGTTTGCTTGGAAGGCATATTAAAAACACACAAAGTACTAGAAAGATGCTAAACTTTAGGTAATACTTATTAGGTATCTGCCGTTTATGGTGTCTGGTCTGAAAATTATGAGCCATTTTATTCCAACTCAATATCTGACTGTAAATCATTTAAAATACATATTTGTGGACGGTCTTCTCAGATGAACAGCAGGTCATTTACATGAATATTGAATGGACTTCTCTCTTTGGCCTAAAATTAATTGAATATGCCCCAATGGCCACCTAAAAAACTTGCCAAAAATATATGTCACACCATGCCAACTTCTTTATTTGAGCCCAGAATGACACAGGTAGGACCAACACTTTGGAGTGCAAGTTCTGCAGGTCTATATTTTTAATAATAACACAATATGCTTGCACAACCATAGAGCTCTTCCATTTGTATGAACAAATCCAAAGGGTTGGATACCAGCTACAAATGTTCTATTTCCACTACTTTCTTTTCTCACTGCCAACAAAGCCAGGCTGCTTGGGGAGCTTAGTGTCTTTAGTTTTCAGTTTTGTGACAGTTACACTCAGAAGAAAGGCACAGCGTTGTACCTGTTGTCACTGGGGCCATATGCTTCTGTCATGACGGTATGCACAATGTTGTTCCTTTTTTCTCAGTGTACTCATCAGTGTGGTGACAGGCCCACATCTAGAGTACATGGGCTCAGTAGATTCCTTCTCGTTTCAAGTCAAGTGGTGGGTCAAGGAGGATAAAACTGTCTTCTTCCGCTTCTGTGAGGCATGCTAATGTGGAATCTCTCAGTACTGAGGTGGCAAGGCCCTCAGGGAGGGTTTTGCACCGAACTATTCTTGTCTGTAGAAAGATCAGGGAGGGTAATCTCTGTCTCTGCCATCCAACACAGTTCTGCTGTGTAATTCTGTCTTTATCCTTAGTCCAGAGAGAGAGAGAGAGAGAGAGAGAGAGAGAGAGAGAGAGAGAGAGAGAGAGAGAGAGAGAGAGAGAGAGAGAGCATTTATTCGAAAGCCTGAAATCTAGTCTCGCAAAGTACAAAAATAAAAGTTTATTTGCACAAATAACGGGACCGTAATGGGAGTAGGGCAATGAGACTGGGACGCTTTCAATTTTCAGATGCAGTTAGATGGAGATAAATTGCCATAATGACTCTTTCAGTAACGACAATGAATCCTACAAAACTAAACACAACCAACAGAAACGAAAATAAATATGGGATGCAAGATTATTAGTTTAAACAAACCGTTTTATCAATTTAGTCTTCCAACCTCTGTTTGACTTGCAGGTGTCCACATGAGTATTTCAAGGACAATAAACACTTTTCACAAGGGTCATATCAATTACACAGGAGCCAGATCCACTATCCAAAACAGTGAGGGAGTCGGTGTAGTGGACCTGCAGTAGTGGTTTTGAGGTGAAGGGTAAACACATAGTAGAATGGGCCGAACAAACACCAGCATCTGGCCTAGTTTGTTGTACCATTAATTATACTAGGTTTAAAAAAGGTCACTTTTTTAATGAATCTTCTCCCAGGGAAAATATGATACTTGAGATTGTCTTATAAACTTATTTATGTCTTTTATTAGCCAGTATTGGGTTAAATCCATTTAATTGGAAAACTCTTATGGGAGCGCAAATTGAAAACCAAGATTTAATTTCATAGGTCTCTATTTTCAAGGGATTTTCACTGTCTCCAAAGCCCTCACACTATTACTTGTCATGTATAAAGCAATTACAATCAGTGCCTGGATGAAACGTGCCATCAGAGAATCTATTAACAATGTCCTCAGACCTTAATATTTACACCAGCCTACTTTCGGGGATGACACTGAGTTTTATGAGTTGTGAAGGACACTCAGAAGGTAAAACAAGATGATCAACTTGGTGTCATTGCTAGCTCCACCGTGTTAGACAGCCTGCTCTACTGTATCTAAGACCAAATCCATCAGAGACACTTTGAAGACAGAAAGAAGAAGCTAAAAACATATAGTACTTACTTGAAGAAATTCATAGATGTTGAATTTTTGTGACAAGTGCAGGCTGGGGGATTGGAAAGGAGAATGATACTGATATTTTGGCCAATCTGTAAATATTGTGCCTGGAAGTAAGAGGGATAGCCTAAGGGAAGATTGAAATGTATCAATTAAATCTTTCCATTTCAACTGCTTAAATGACTTTATAATGAATTGCATTTCTCTTTTAGAAACTGATATCTGACACTCTAAGAAAGGAACAAAATTCTTTGGCTCAGATTATTTAGACTATAGACCTAATATGTTTGGAGGAGGATTTTGAAACGAACCTCTTCAATAAATCAAAATCACTGATAGAAAAACAAAATGATAGACACTAACCCACAGTTATCTTTAAGGCAATAATAATCAATACAAATACAATCTAATACACTAGACTCAGTTTTATGCATACAGGTGATAACACTGCTTCATAAATTTAGTTCCTATCCTCAAAGCATCACAGAATCAGACTATTACTCACTAGATGTATCTCCTCCTTGATATTTCATAGGCTCACTACTAATTCATAACCTTAGTTAAATCCAACCAAAGCATGTGAACTGCTGCATAATTCATCTCCCAATGGGACAGTTGAATATTGAAGTTGAAATAAGGAATCCTTGTCCATACAATATTGGAAGTGTCTAACTGCTGGCATTCACAGTGACCAATTTAGCTCTGCTGGCTATTGCCTGCATTTACATTTACTGCCTGGCTGCCTTAGCAGACGCTTGCCAACACACCAATCAAGTACAATGGAAAATATTCATCACCAAAATTAATAAAATTCTAAAATTGCCTGGCTGTGTGAAAATTACCCAGATGTTCTGAATGCCCAGTCAGGAACAAATGGTTTCTATTAATTTTTTTGAACTAGGCCTGCAGATCAGATGGTGCTGCTGCTCTCACAGCGCCCATACTGTATTCCTACATCATTGCATACAGTACAGCAGAATTAATCTTTTTAGTACAGTCACAGGGGCTTTGCCATGAGCAATCCAAGATTATCAAGTGAACCCCACAGAAAAACTCAGCTATGTCTTTGAAATCCCCAAACTTTTTGTATTTCATCCGGAGTTTGGACATTTCACATTGCTTTATCCATAATTGAAGCACATAAATAATTGTACAGACAGAAAGAGAGATTTATAATGAATAATTCTGGTTCAGCTGTGAAGCTGTTTCGTGTTGTCCCCATTGAAGTTGTCATCTGAAAATGAATAAATGGATGTTTGGGGGAGCTACTAAGCGGGGACTGGAGGCTCTGTGCCTCAGCTTCAGTGCAACTGTATGGTGTGTGGCGATGCAGCGGGCTTTTCTGTCTCTGTCTCCTGCGTCTGCTAGAAACTCTGCATCCCCTGACAAAATGTGACAGTGAGCCAAGCTTAGGGAGTAATAGATTACATGCAGCAGTAATACAGTAGTTTAAACTGGAATCTGTTACAGTTATTCAAAATTGGATTGCAGAAAAACATCTTGGTGATCACTTGTTAGATTACTAAAAAACATTTTACAGGAAAATGGCATTATAGACTCTGAGCCTATAGCCTAAGTTAAATTTTATACATTTTAAAATAATAGCTGATACTGGTTAAAGATGATGACAACAACACAGTTAAAATTACAATTAGTGAATCTGAATAAATAGTTTCATTGCATATTCTATAGATTCTGGTGTCAAAGTAACCTAAAAGTAACTTAAAATAATATAATTACATGACAGAATTGAGTATTCCTGTCATCAGCTACTATTACATTTTTACACTACTACTATTTCATTTTGAAATGATACAGCCCTGCACTGTGCCTCTGAATATATCACCAGTTATCTTTTCTTTCTTTTTTTTTTTTTGTCACATTCCTAAAGTTCAAAGTAATTCCTGAAAGAATGTAGCACAGTGGAGAATAGGTGAGAACAAATGACAAAAGGCAAAATAGGTGAGGAAAGGTGGAGGAGCTTCACTTTATAGATGACGCAAAATTAGCTGACAGGAAAAACATAAAGGCTTCTTCTTCATTCCGCCGAGCGCGTTCGTTTTATGTAGTATATCATTTTTAAGAAAGGGATCCATTTCATAACCAGTGATCTAATATTTAGCCTGGAACTGTATCAGCTCAGTCTCTCATGACACATCCTGTTACACATTAGCGTCTGAAAGAGGAACTCCACAATAATCTACTGTTTTGGTGTGAAAGTGAGACTGGAATTGGATCCATCACATTCTACTCTTACCTCAGTGACTGAGGAAAAGAATGAGTTTGATATGTACATTTGTACACACACATCTGATACATTAGTTATATATTATATAACTGATGCTGCATTGCTGATGTAACAACTGACCTGCCAGCTGTGGTGGTCAGTGGATTGACGCACATGAAATTTCATGCATTTCTGTAAAAAAACAAAAGGCAAAGGCATCCTACCCAGACGTAGCTTAGTACTTGATCAGTATTACTTTCAGTTCAGATAAATTCTTGTTGAGTGTCCTCCGACCGTCATTAAATGTCATATATTTTTAATCAAAGTAATACAATCACCTGCATCTATCTCGATTATTTCTGAGTAGCTGTGCTCAATGACTTACAAGGTTGAACTAAAATGATTTTTCTTTTCTGTTGAATACTCGAAGACAGAAGTTGAGAATGCAAGAAGTGCGTTGCAGATTTTACAAGGCTGCTCGCAATACTGTGCTACAGCATGTTCAGTTTATATTTGTGCAGTGAAAAGCTGGGTTTACAAATAAAATCTGTATTTGTGAAGCAGCACGGAGACCTCCTGACCTGTTAGAAAAATTGAACAACATAAAAATTTCACGTAGTTACTCCAACAGAAAACAAGCCAGGCTTAATAAGGTGTAGTAGTGGGTGTATTCCAAGCAGTCCTGTCATACTGTTGTTTTCCCTCTGATATTTCAATTCAGTCACTCTCCTCCTGTACAGAAATAACACTAGCTGTAGTGGATGTCAGTCACTATTTGTTAGACCCATAGATAAACTTGAGTAACTGCATAAAAATATGAATTAACCTCTAAGTGGTTACAAAATGGCAAACATGCAACAATTCTTATTTCATTCACATTAGAGTTATACAAAGAAGTCAATCTACATAAGCGGAGACACAATGGTGGAAGGAAAGCAACCAACACTTATTTTTTAATAAAATGTTTATTTTTACCCTTTCATTATTTTCTGTATACAAGAATGTGTAACAAAAGCCAAATAAGCAATCCATTTTAGTCTTTTAAAAAATGGTAAGGCATGTCTGCTTGTATCACCACCAACTTAATTTCCCCCAAATACCTTGAACAGCGTGCTCTGGCAACTCCAAAAACCCTAATGTGCTCTGATTTTGCAAATCACAATAGTACCACACTCACAGCGTTGTTTTTTTTTTTTGTTATTTTTTTTTTTAGCAAAAGTGCAGCAAACGATTAACATCAACATGGAAAAGACCTTGCATAACACATTTCTTTCTGAACATTCTGTAAAAAAAGAAAACAAAAAGAAACTCAGCCAACCATGATTTTACACATTGTCGTATTTGAATAAAATTTGGATGCTTTTTTTCAATTTACTTTTACGGATGCCAAAAGACAAGAATGGAGAATGAACAAGAGGTAAAATGAATATCGCCCACAGAGGGAAATGAACATCAAAGCCTCTCAGACAGCGAGACGTCTGACCACAATCACAGCCTGTCAGGACCCAAGGCTGCAGGGAACTATGGGAATATTCCTCATAATGAGAGAGGACCTTTGTTTGTAGCGATACAAGCCCTTTAGAAACATAGGACCTACTTCTCAAGATAAGACTTTTTCCTTTTTTTCTTTTTAAATTCTACTTCTTTTCTGTATTTGAAGAACACGAGTAAAGCGCTGCCCCCCCATCCTCAGTCATTCAGCGCTCTCTCTTTGTTGCAGTCACTGATCTTGTAGCTCTGTGGAAAGAGGCTCTCATGAGTGCATTCGACCTTTGTATGGCTTCACCTGCCTACTGGCTTTCTTATTTCCAAGAGCGCCGTGGTAGTTTTTAAGCCTCGCAGAGGAGGCAGGATTGCCCAGGCATAAGTGACTGAAACCTCCTTCGCATCGAAAACACACAGTACTAATGGTTCTCACCCACTGCTGACCCGACATCAGAAGTATCTGCCTCCACAATGCTTTTTTTCTAATACTACGAAACTGAAATTTTGCCTAAATTTATACAGTAACACAAATATTTTAAACACCTTTTTTTCAATGCAGAGATCTAACCCAGACAGCTTTCACTGCTATTCAACTCTGTTTTCTTTTCCTGTTATTTATTTTTTTATTTGATCAATTACGGAATCACCAAAGCACAAAGATCAATTGAATGCACCTCTGATATTGACCAGCTGGATGTCATTTTAGGGAACAATATGACCCATTTCTTTACTTCAAAATAAAAGTGCTGACAAAACACACATTCTTGTTTCATTCCAAATGACAAAACTTACTGTATCAAGAGTAGATATATATTCTCAGGGAAATGTAAACACCTGACATTCAGAATGAATTATCAGACTGTCGAACGGCCCCGTCTAGCATAGCTTGATTTTTACATCAGAATCTATGACAAACACCTCCATGAATGCAACCAAGATGTACATTATCTTAAACATGTCATAAAAACAAACATAAAACGGTAAAGCATGGGAGCTGAAATTTGCAAATGACAATTTCAGCAACATGTAGCTATGGCTGCATTCTAAGAGTCTTTTGAGAACTAAAGAGGAAAGCTGAAATGCTCGTGTGCATGTTAAGTACCCAAACAGTAGATGGTAAATCAGGTACTGGAACCAGGCAATTGTAGTATAATGGCTTACTGTTGTTGTGAAAAACTTCTTCCTTTTTTCAAATATCATTGTCATTACAGGTGACAACATAATTTGCAAAAAACAAATAATACATATATAAAAATGCAGCCATTAACTAAACCAATAAGATTACATTACAGTACCTTTCAGCGAAATAGATAATTGGTTAAAGGTACAATACAATCAATTAAATGGTCTGAAAATATAAATAGATTCTTCTCTCTATGTGGGGCAAATGTTTCCTGTAGCTTTATAAACATAAGGAGCCAACAAAAATAATCTGTGCAAAATTAGTTCTCTTAGTGCAGTACCTCAGTACTTTGTTAGAAATAATCAATTGTGCAACTATAGAGCGGCTGTAGGAAATGCTGCTTCCTAAAGCCCAACTGATATGACTAAACGGGAAACCAGGTGAACTGCTAACACTGTACAATCCAATTCCAATCAATCCAAAACTGTGGAGCCTGCATAAAAAACACTAAAAAATGTTTTGTCGATTACAACATTGCCATGCATGCGCACAGTAAAACTCTCTTTTCCTTTTTTCTGTGTGGGGACTAATGGGGATAAAATGGGTGTCTCTTTTTCACAATTTTGTCATATAAAGGAAAAGAAAAATAGATTCCCATTTATCTGAAAAATCACTGATGTGAGCATCTTCAGATGGTTACTTTCTAAAAGAGAGGCATGTTCTTCAAAACCCATTCTAGAAACATGGGAAAACGCCACATTTTCTTTTTTTTTCAGAGATGTGAAAGCTGCTTCAGTGATGGCACCAAGCATTCTTTGGGGGACAAGCAGGATGCAGCACTGCACTCACTTCCAGTCCTACCATACAGTAAGCCATTCTCGATAGGTTTCCAGGAGGTTCTACATGTCCAGTGAGGGAACTTTAACAGCATTAGAACTTGCTGTTAAATTATACTGTAAGTAACAGTACAAAAGTCATTGGTCAGGCCACATGCAGGTATTATCTCCATTGTGTCTGCAGTGCCCAGAGTGGGAGTGTGAGGGCAGCCAGCACCAGCAGCAGGGAGGGTCCAGGGGACAGCGACTTGCCTGCTGCTGCTGCGCGTTCATCGCTCCTGTCGGCTCCGATCACAGGAGCCTCTGTTCCAACAAAAACAAACTCTGTGGTGCAGCCATCAGCGCAGCCGCTGCCACTGCCAGAGGAGCTCCCTTCATCGCCTGCAGAAACAAAACCACACAAATTAAAATGTATTTACAATTACAACATACAATTGAGATGTACACACACAATAACAATGACAGCAAACAAGAAAGATGACAACAAAATGACAGCAACACCAAAAATGGACTGAAGGCAGAACATTTCAGTGAGTAGACACGCAGCCACACAGTTTATTTGTAGCTGAGAGAATCACAAATAGGAATCTCACATCCTGTCAACACAGGGGGGGATCCAAAGAATCAGAAAGGAAGGCTTCTGTCATGGCAGCATTTGAGATGTATATGTTCCTAAACATAGGCCTGGATGCCTGTCATCGTCTGTGTAGCCGCAACCACTGCTATTTATTCTCCTAATGATGTCGGTCTTGCTTTAGTGCCTCGTTTCTGCATCCTACAGAGCTGTATGATGGGCTGCTACCTCAGTGACATCCGAGACCTGTGTTTCTGAGAGTGTGTTCTTGTGTGTGTATGTGTATGTGTTTATGTGGGTGGTATGGTCCAATTTTAAACCGATACAAATTCATACAGATACAGATATTGATAGAAAAGCTTTTCTGCCAGTCTTGTTTAAAATTTATATTATCCTACAGTGGATTCAGTCGTCTCTACCCGCACTTCCCAAACACTTGAAAGATCGGAGAACTTACTGCTGTCCTGGAAGTAGATGTCATTTCCATTGTAAGCATTCTTCAGCTTGTTGGTCATGACACGCAGGGCCATGATCTGCTGTCGAATCAGTGTGTCAGGCCTGGTGATATCCACATCCACCTCGGGGTTGTTTACCTGGTTGGTCAGACCCTCTTTCACCACTTCGGGGAAATATCTGGTCAGGATGACACACCAAAAACCACTGTCATCCACTGTCTCCATGCAGTGTCACTGGCAGCACTATTACTGTAAAATGGGTTGTTGTGATAGTATTTTCTAAATTCATCACCAAAAGTTTTGTTTGAGTGACATAACAGGGTTCGGTAGCTTCTGTACAATAAGACAACAGCATGTTTTTACATTAAGTTCAAATAAAGCAAGAAAAAAAATCTTCAAACATGCAGCCAACAATGTTCTTAAAATGGATTCAAGTGTCACACTCAAGTCCATCTGTCTCTACCTCTATTTTGCCATCCAAAAACTGTGAAAAATCAAAGGTCTCTTGTGCTATCGTCTCACATGGTACTACAGATGTGGCATGTCAGTCTGTCACTGTAAATCAGTGTAACATCATGCAGCATCATTTGAATTTATCCATCCAGTGGCATCAGTGACAGTGCATAGCCTAACCCTAACCCTAACCCTAACCCAATCAAATCACAATGGTTACACAGACAATCCCTTATTAAAAAGGCTGCAGGGTCAACCCCTTGGACAGCCATGTGTCTATCACTTGTTGAGATGTCTTAGAGAAAGACACTGCATCCTTACTTGTTCCACAGCGAGATAAAAGGATGGTGAACCCTTTGCAGAAGATGTGTACATGTGTGAGCATCTCATGGCAACAGTTGACGGAGGGGGGCTGAGAAATCACAAACTGGACCACTTGAAATTGGACACATTTTAAGTGCTACTCTTTGTAACAACAGCTGTTTTAAAGGGGCCAAATATAAGTGTATAATCAAGCTTAATAGTCCGTTTACCGACCATTCAAGTCGAGAGTGGTTGCACTTCCCTACAGAGAACCTTCAACACGCCTGAGGCCCACAAAAAGAGCTCCCTGATCAACTGAGGTGTCTATGTGAGGTTGCTGTTAACTTGTACAGCACACTTGTCTTTTTCTTTTTTGTAATAATCTTGTAATACTGTATTGAAATATCTCTGTAATGATCAAAACCACATGACTGTGGCACAATGAGAATAATGCAATACATGAGAAAGACAAACTGCGCTTTTTGAAAACACCCTGGCAGTGCTGTCTGGGTTAACTTGTCATTATTTAACAAATCAATCATTTTTACAATGTGAAATGCAGACATTCCGTGTTCAGGTAACAGGAGAATTGAATGATTTCATGATACACCTCCGGTCTGGGCCGACTGTCATCAAAGTTTTATTATCTCTGGGCAATCAACTTACCTACCAGATTTAGAGCAGTGTTGAGAAAAGGTATTGGCACAAAAAAGGAAATTAACATGTCTTTTATTGCACCATCTGGTGATTTTATTATGTGGAGAGGGCCCAAGTGATGGGGTGATGTGTGTTCTCTGCCAGCCCCTCTGGTTCACTGTTAGAGAAAACAACCCGCTGTCCAATCTACTGTATGGCGAGGCTATACTCACACTACACACTGTGATGATGATAACTATAGGGAACATTCACGGTCCCCTGGGTATTAGACACTGCTTAGAGCCTTAGGGCTTATATATAAGTCCCCCCTATAAGTATTGACCATTGTATTTATGGAGAGATGCGTTAATCTGGTAACTCAGTGGGTGCTAGTTCTAATCTCCAGCAGGCAAACTGTGATAACTAGAGAGCAGGGTTAACTTCCTCTAGTTATATAGAGTGGAGAAGTGCTCACCTGCCCTTCGTGTGGCTGTTCCAGCACTGCTCCTCATCAGACTCTGTCAGCTTGCCCTTGGTGCAGATGTCATCTGGCAGGTTGGACCAGAACTTCTTGGACTCCTTCAGCTTCTCTTTGATGTCAATCACCTGTAATGGGCAAATACATGGGAAAGAACACTGATCATTTTATATTTTAAAGGCTTTAAGGTTAGAAGTGAATCGACTGTCAATGTGTTGTGGTTACTGGCCACACAGTAGGTCCTCCATGTCCCATTTGCAAGAGTATACACACAATTTAAGTAGTTCTCACATTTAATCTTAGTTAATCTTTGATTCAATAGTTTTAAGCCAAGACCATTTCCAAAAATTAAAAATTAAAAAAATCTCAGCTTGGTGATTAAGCTAAGAACTACAATTCATTAAAGGGGATAGTTTAATACTTTTTTTATAATTAGGAAATAATTTACCATAGGTTGAAAAGAAACACAAAGAAAATCTCAGGGCTGAGTGCTCTAGACAATGAAAATTATCAAAAAACAAAAATATAAACAGTAGCACAACAGAATCCAACACATTCCTATATGGAATTGTGACACATAGTGACTTTAAACGGAAGCAAATGTTTTTGCAGTTGCACTATTGCTTCTTCCCGTTCATTTATTGCATCAGGAAAGTGCCACGGTTTAAATTACCAGGATTTCAGTTACTTTCTTTTTTCTTTCTCTTTTCTTCTTCTCCACTGCTATCCATAATGCGTTCATCTCTGATTCATACAAGACAGACATGAGGTTTTGAATTTGTTATCTGGCATGAGTTTTCACCCCCCACTGATTCCATCTGGCCATGGCAAAGAATAAGTTTGAGCTGGTGACCAGCAAACAGGAAAAAAACATGATGATTCCTCTCAAACAGTAGCACGCTGCATTGGTTTTGTGATTGTAGTTGAAAGTGGGTAAGATTGTTCCATTATGACTTACAGTACTTGTGCCTAATCTGAATATTCATAAATCTGTGCAATGAGAATTGCCAAAACTGAGCAGACCTCATTTCAAAATGAGGATAACAATCACCTGTATTGGCCATATAATCACATCTATGAATATTTTTGGTGAGATGGTAATATTTCCATATTAGTAATGCTTCAATTTTGTTCATAATGCAAACATATGCACCTTGTATTACAGTCTCAACAAGGAGTAATACAATTTAAACACCAGCATGATAAATGCAGTTTGCTAGTTAAATTATTGTCCTAATCATATTTGATTACTTACTAATTTACAGTTACTCACTACTAAAAACAGGCCTAATACTTACTACTGCTAGAATGTTTTGTGTTCATGACAGAATTTTTTCAGAAACCTTTGAACAGTCAGAGTTTCCAGTACTGTGGAAATTAAATGCTTCTCAACTTAAGGCTACTGCACTCATCACAAACACATTATTCTCTCTTCTTTGCAGGCTTAGTGAGTAACAGACCACCAATTACAGCAATTTCAAAAACTACACAGAATGTTCCAAATATGGGGGTACATGGGTGCATTATGTTTTTTTCTTTCCTTTGGGTTGATGAATGCAGAGTGTGATTTTAGCACAGCTACACTAAACAAGCTGTAGGCAAAAGAGAAACACAGATGATCTGATGGTTAAAAAACAAAACAAACAAAAAAAACAACCAATTATTACATCCTGCACCCATAAATCAAAACGGAACGGCAATTTGTGCACTGTGATTAGATTGCAGATGTGTTGTATTCATTGCGTCTGTGTGTAAAAACTTATTTAAGCTAGAATGAACATTGTCACCACTAGTACAATAATAGTTTGTTTTTTTTCAAATTTGTCCTACCTTGTGACTGATAGCAGTCAACAGAAAGCAGTCACAACCACAGTCTACTCATCTTCCGCCAAAAGCAATGGCCATCATTTCTCCTGACATGCTTTCAAAAGCCTCTAACTGTCTTTGGTGCTGTCAAAGGTGTCATCCTTTACTTCCGGCAGAGGGCTCAGATGGGAAACCGGCCAGAGGCATATGCGCACATCCATTAGCCGGATTTTGCCCATCAAGATCTTTCACCTGGAGCAAGCTATCACCCTGGTAACCCATCATACTGGACATGAGGTTTGTGGCAGGGTGGGGTCCAAGACCAACATGACTTGGTACACAATCAGGTCTGGGGTTTCCTCAAGCCATTTTTGTGCTGTCACAGGCAGTGATTGGCAAGAATTTGGCTATCTTGCCAGCATCTTTGTCCAACTTTATGTTGGCTTAAAGCATTTGAGGCAATGACATATCTCGACATCCTACTAGGAGATATGGTAGCACAGTGGTTTTGAGTTGAGAATGCCCTCGACTTCAATGAATATAGTGCGGAGGACAACTTAAGGGATGATCCCCAAGTACTACCAGGAGTGCAGCCTTTACAGATCAGATCTCCCTTGCCCACACATCTCCAAAGTGGGAAGAGAGAGGTGGGTTGAGCTTGAAGCTCACTTGCTGAGCTGCTCTCCATCTGGGAGAAGGCCTTCTTGAGTTAATTGTTCCTACCATGAAATTTGGTCTCTCTATGAGCAAAGATCTCAAATGATTTTCTCCTCCTTGAAGTGCAATCGCCAGAAGGCCATGAGACAAAAGTCCAAATCAACACTTTCCAGTAAATCGACAAGTACGCAGCAAGTAGTCATGCAATTGAGTATTACATCCCATCTTTTCTCTCTCCGTCTCCCAACCTTCATGGTATATGCACTGAAACAGTCTACAGCAGACAAGAACGGAGGTTTGCAAAGTTGAGACATGATGGAGGAAGCAATCTTAGGTATTTATAGATTTCCAAGCCACCTATGGCATTTTTGGTGCTGTCGAATAGCATCCCGGCAGCATAGGATCTAGTATCTTCTCCTCAATTCCCCAAAGACCCTTTCTGCACCCGGGTGTGGTAACTAGGTCTTAATCAGGTTAGGTTAATAGTGTGTGGATCAAGGAGCGCGGACCTGTGGAGTTGTCCTCCAACTTGAATGAGACAGACTGCATTGTCGTATTTGGGTGACAAGGTGAGTAGGCGGCTATCCTTTGATATAGGACATCCTACCTTCAGAGTATTCAACTCTTCTGAGAAACCTACATGGACTTGTTGTAGAAGCAATACGTCAGCTTTCCTTACAGTGGCAGCAAGTGACTCCTCTGCCACCCCATCAGGTATTTCCTGGGTTGCACTCACTGTCATTCCAGGTGGGGCATTTGGTGGCAGCAGGTAGGCTCAGGGCAGGATTCACTGAGATATGATGGCAGAAGGTGGCGTTTGTTGTCTTCATCTCCTCAGCTGCCTGATCAGCATCAGAGGGTTTGGGTCAGGTGGGCCAGAGTTTCAGGAATGGAGCTAAGATAGCTCCAGGAGTGTCTTCCCACATGTGATGGTGTCTGCTGAATTGCTATTACTATCACACATACCTCCAATCCTCCAAGCAGGAAAGATCCTGGATATCGGCCACTTGAGTCCCCACGAAAAAACCTTGTGTCGACATGAGTCTGATTCCAGCCATGGGAGTACTGGAATCACCCCAATAGACAGTTTGGTGGGCAGATAGAATCCGTTCTGCCCAGATGGTGTTGGCAAGTTGAGTTGTGCAAGTGGCAAGTTCAAGTTACAGAATAGAAAGTTGGCATTTAGGAGCAACACAGAAATAAGCCATCATGAGGGACACATACTGGTTAGCGTATGAATCTTGGGTGCAGAGGAAGCTCCATCATGCCACCGGTGCTAGACACCACGTCAGGTGAAGGTAGGTGATGAGACCCTTTAAGGTTTGAGGTTTGAGCGTGACCTAAAGCAGCTTGTTGGTCTGCCACTTGAAGGAAGAGGCTGCTGCTTGAGGGCAATGGCTTAGGTGGAAATGACAAGTTATGTGGAGGTTGTTGATCTGATGAAGAATAATGTTGAACAGGTGGCAGAGCAGCGTCTATGTCCAGCTGTGGTAGAGAAGCGTGGCTCTGCCGATTCGTTGTAGGCTTTGCTAAATGTATATTAGCAGAAATGTTAGTTAAGTTGTAGTAGTGAGCTATTGTTGGTGATTTGATTTTATTACATTATTTGCCAAAACACACAGCTGGAGAGCATGTACCTAGCGCTTAGTTCAATTTTCAATTTTTCTTTATTCTCATCTAATTTTCACAATACGGAACACAAATGTTAACTTTTGAAGAAAGCTTTGGGAAAAATAATAAGCTTGTTGAAAAAAACACATAAAGACAAACATTTGCTTGCGTCTCAAACGTCAACAAAATATTGTTCTACATATGATTGCTGCTTTGCATAACTACCTCGCATTATACTGAATGTGTTGTATATATGCATGTGCCAGCTGCTGTTCTGAAAATCACTCCAAACTGTGAGATGAAAAAATCTGAAAATCAGAAAAAAAAGTAGGAAATGGAGTGGTCAAGATTATGGTTAGGTAATACAAATGTTTGGACAAGTACAACTAGTCTGTTAAGGTGATTCTGTCCTTAAAGGATTAAATCCATATGGTGCTGCCAACACCAAGTGATAGCAATGGGTTTTTTAGAATGCTTGTGAATGCTACAGTGAAGTAATGAAATACTGAACACAATCAATCGTCATGATGGCAAAAACTTGGAAAATAAGGCCCAGGTTGAAAATAACCAGAATTAACCAGAAGTCGAGATGAAACGGCATTTCGAGAGTATCTAACTTCCGTATCGTGACGTATTTCCGAGTGAAACAGGAAAGACAGGTGGGACATAACGTTGGGAGGAATTTGATTTGAACGTTGAAAAGTGGGCGTGTCATAACACCCGAAGACACACCGAAGTACCATGCTGTTGCTAGCTAGCTAACTAATGAATCTTAGCCTCTTAGCTCTGTGCACTAAAAGTTGAAGATTGATTGATGGGTGGATGTCATGATATTATTGGTTGAAATAGGTTATGGGCATGCTTACGTAAGCACACGGCATATTTTGTTTTACAGGAAGAAAACATGATTGAATTTTGATATAAGAATACAAAGAAATTGATTTTTTGTATTTTTTTTGGCATATATTGTTAAATAGGTGCACAATATGACTGGGGATGTGATCTAAAAGGGTTAAAAAGGCATTTTTCATTTCATCTCGACTTTAAAGCTTTCTCTATTGTTCTCCAAGAGTAGCTGAATTATTTCATTTTTTCTAAGTGTTGAAGAAGAAAGACTGTCATCAATGTCATTAGGGCATATGCTGTGTCTGCCTTTGTTTAAGCTCCAGATATCAGCCTGTGGCTTCTACACAATAATCAGCATTCCAAAATGCATTGGGAAAAAAAACAATCCCATTTATTTATTCTGGAGGCTCTAGTTAAAATGTGCTATCAGACCTTAAGATACACCAATGGGATGCTACAAAACACAATCCCAAGCATGAACACACATTCATTAAGTGGACAAGTGAATGTGCTTGTGTAAACACACACACACACACACACACACACACACACACCTACACACACACACATCTCTGTCATCATGTCCTAGTTCCACTGGGGATGAGAGTGTGAATACAGTGAAGCCTCTGGTCTAACAGGACATGAAAGAGCCTGTACCGACAGGATGCCACTGCAGGAGGCTGCCCTCACGTTTGATGTGGTAATCCTGTCATGGAGAGACCAAAGCTGGTTAAGTTTAACAGACACCAGTGAGACTCTGATTCACGAAGGCCCTCAGCACCCTGGCCCCGACAAAGAAATATTGATCAGAACATAAAGTGTTCTGCTACTTTACTTGATGCTTTAAAATACAGTCACCCTGACTTTGTTCTGGGCACGGTAATGGTGCATTGATGGTCCAACCTAACGACTGATCAGTGCAACAGAAATATTTCAGCTGAACTGGAGCTATAGACAGAAGGGGGGGAGGAGTTAACTTGTAACATGAAGGAAGTAAATCCATATATAATTAATTTGGGAATTTATGCCTATGAAAATATAATGCAATCCTGTCAACCTGTATAACTCAATGTACAGTTCACTTGAGCAGTGTCAAAAGTTCAATACCAGCACAGCCAACTCCATTACAGTACTACAGCAGTACAATACAATACAATTTCCCATTTGGCAGACGCTTTTATCCAAAGCGACGTACATATGAGATTTTAACACAACACATGCAAGGATCTAGTCTTGAGAGAACGAGAGTAAGTAGCAGTAAGAGCAGTAAATATTGACACACTCATGAATAAATGCACGCACACACACTTATGCATGTGCTCACACACACACACACACACACACACACACACACACACACGCAAGGACACACACGCACACACGCACACACACACCTACTGAATGCGAATTGTGAAGATAGAAATCTTTAACCAAGAGTCTTTACATGAGTGCCCGGGGCAGCAAGTCTGACTCCAGCAGGAATAGTCATTGCTATCGCCACAATTGTGTTGCTGCAACTGCTGGATTAGGTGGAGCTGAGTCTTCAAGGTCTCTCTCTGTCTCACTGGTAGCCCAGAGTTTACTGCTGCTGAGGAAGCCTCTCGGGAACAGATAAGAGGTTGGTAGGCAGTAAATAAGAGATTGAGGACAGCTGCAGATTCTCACTTTGGATACACTAATCTGCTTATTTCAGATTTAAGATTATATATGACAGTAATTTAATAAAATCACAGCCACTTATTCTCAACATTCAAACAAAGTCCTAAACTCATCCTGAACTTATAATCCTTTACGAACCAGAACATCTCAGCTGTTGAATTGAAGTCCTGCTTTACCCACAAGTTTGTCCTGTCTTTTAAAGCAGATAGGGCTTTCATACCCGTCTTCTGATAATGTGATGAAACCAAACCCCAAATTGTCAGAAAATTAAAAAATTCAGCATGGCTTACAAGGGCTGTGTCCTGACTATCAAAACCTGCTTAAGGGGCGCTAACTAAAAATGAATTGTGTGTATGTGTTTGTGTGCATGCATGCGTGTGTTTGTGTATATGGGTGTGTGAGCACAGCAGCTCATCCTGGCATGAGTGCTGTCTTGGGAGTTATGTCCTTAGACTCCATAAGGACTATGCAAATTATAAAAGCTTCAGGGGTAGTGATGAACACATAATGAAAGCAATAAGAGATATTTATGTTAGGACATGTTGTTTACAGCTGGCAGTGAATGATGCCGAGACATCATGTTCAATGGTTAATCAGGTATTACATCAAAATACATAACACAAGAAACATGATAGCACAACATGTACAGAAACCACAAATAATGTTGGTCCTGCATCTTGTCATCAGTAGTTCTTCAGGTATAATGTGGATGCCTGTCCTCCATTCGAGAAGTTAATGATACAGACAGAAAAATGGAAGATAGTTTACTGGATGTTGTCCGTACAGCCTCAAGATGTCGCTGCAATATATTTGCATTTACTTGCGTCTTGAGCCCAAACATCACACATTCAAAACCAAGAAGAAACGGCTGGTCGACAGACAGATTCTGATGCAATGGCTTCCTCCAGGAGTACAGATGGATGTAAAAAGATAAACACTCAAAAGTTCAATTCCATTGTTAAAATCAACTTTGAAAATCTCAGAAATGGAAAACTTCATGTTACAGTCCACCATTAGCCATGCTGCGCAAATGCTGTTCTCTACATCCATATGGCATGTAGCAGTGCTGCCACGAGCATGTGCAAGCCAAATTTCAAAATAAGAGCGATGCATGGACCAAACATACAAATCCTAATATGCAAGGGCTGTATCATACAAGGCTGTATATTGAGTTTGCTGGGTTTGTTTGGTCTGCATATCACTCTTATTTTGAAACAGGGGTTTTAGCATGACCAGCAACAGCCACCATGGCTGAACAGACAAAGAAAAAAAAAAACGGCCCTATAAACTCAAACTTCACAAAGCCAAGGAAAAAGACGTTACTGTCGACACTGTTTGAATGCAAAGTGATCTCTAGGAAGTGCAGTGCAAAACACCACACCGACGACTGCTTAGCACCAAAGATGTCACCAAAATAAAGATAAAAAATAGAATCTTGCAGATTGCCTTATTTTTCCATAGATGTCAATAATGCTGGAAAAAAGCATTATTGTCTTTTGTTCAGTGACACATTGTAGTGATACAATGATACACACCACCAGTGTTCCATATTATAACATAGTTTAATATATATATTTATCCTTCATTAATGGTTACTCGTAGACTTGAATTCATGTTCACTGCTTTGGGAAAATAAACCACCCTGCACCTTCTACCTGCATTCTTTGCCATCCTTTCAACATTGTGGTGTTTAAGTTAAAGGATAAGGCTGGTGTTTTTTAATGCATTGCTTACCGTCAACAAATCCTATGAAAATAACAAAATCAACAATGCATTTGCTCTACTCCCGTACTGTTTTTAGCCGTCAACCTGGAAGTCATTGGCTCCAATTGTAAGCTAAAAACCTTGAAATACAGCTCACAAAGACATAGTTTAAATTTTAAAAATCGCTAACTGTTACCATGAAAAGTCAGGCTGTTGTAGTTATTACCAAATCAAATTCAAATGGGAACAAATTCTTCATTACGCCGGGGACTATTTTCGGTGCTACGGAACTACTTTCCTGAGATCGCAAACGTGTCTACAGCCGGCTTATTAAGTTGTTTGAGGAAAAAGTCGGCTGGCCCGGTGCATCATGATGATGAAATATGTTGCCCAGAGCAACGGCATGGCTCTTTGACATGTTTTTAATCGTTTTTTTAATACAATGGAGTTCTATGGCTACTGGGACATGGCTTCATTGGGCACCGGCTACATGGACGAGACTTGTTGGCAAAACAAAATCATTGCTGATTTTGTTATTTTCATAGGATTTGTTGACGGTAAGCAATGCATTAAAAAACACCAGCCTTATCCTTTAACAAAGCATGCCCAACACTGTAAACAGGAATTATTACATTAACCAGGCCATTTATTTGAAAATATATTTATTTCATTTCATTCAAACAGAAAGGCTGTTTCACTTTTCCTGAAGTTGTGTTGATGTTGAGGAATCATTACCTAATGTGCAATGCATGACCAAATCTGTTTGTCCCTTGTTAAGACTGTACTGTGCTAATTGTAATCTGCTCATGTTAATTTGCCATTGCCTCCTTTTTCCATAAATGTTGCCACACCTCCATTCTCAGTAAGAGTATTTTTTTTTACTTTTAGCACTTTTTTGAAACAGCCTCAACACTTTCTCAAAGAGTTTTCCCAGTATTCAGTAATTTGTGATTTTCAAACACCACACTTAATATGTTAGAAAATGAAAAACTCCACATATACTGTATATGTGGTTGTAACGGCACACTCAAGGCCCAGGAATATGGATTCAATGCAAAAAGATTTTAATTGAACACCATCAAGAGCTTTATCTTCAATAAAGAGCTTTATCCTTTATGTTGGTAAATTATTTAGTAACAAGTGAGTTCTGGCAAAGACAGAACGTAAGAGAATATAATCATAGCATTTACAACTGTATTAGTTCATTAGTAAACCTGATTACAGTTATTTGTGCCTTAGTTACATGTTAGTTCAACATTAGTTCATGCATTAACTACCTAACAAGCTTATTATAAAGTGTAACCAAAATCTTTTTTTGATGCACAACCAATACGAGGCATGGCCTTGTGAAAACAGAAAAAGTCTAAAAAAGAGTCAATTCCCTTGAATCCTACAGCAATTTCAAAAGCTAACGCAACAGATAGAAAAACAAACCCACTGCTGTTGTTTTACCATTGTAATACATTTCCTCTTTGCTCTGTGTGCCGGCTGAATTAAAGATTTTAGTCAAACAGAGCCTTATCCCAAACCCGGCTCCCACTGGGTTCGCTGACTCTTGGAAGTGATGTCAAATGGCTGTTGATCTATCGGAGCATGTAGGGCACCCTCCAGCAATGCATGTTAATGTACGTCCGGTAATTCTAATTAGGGCTTTCAAAGGGTATATCCGCCTGCCTCCATTTCAAACAACGGCCATAGATTTGACTTCAGAGACCAGCTCCTAGCTGCTTTAGATTTAGCAGTGATCTAACCTTATTAGACATAGAGACAGCAAGGCCAGGCAGCAAGACCTCTCTCGCTTTTTTTTAAGTCCAGTTCCTCATTATAACTCTAGTTGAGTTTTGTTAAGCTTTTGCTGCTAGCTGTCTCTGGACCAATTTCGCACCAATCCTTTCTAATGTATGTAAATTCCTTGGTGGAAGGCCAGTGACATACTGATATATATTAAAAGTGTGCGCACATGCTCTCTCTCTCTCTCTCTCTCTCTCTTCCAACTGCCTGGGTGTCAGTGCCAGAGGTGTAGACAGAGTGGGAGTGGAGCGAACGCACTGGAGCAAGGATTAAACACTGTGATTGGCCTCTGTTTACGTCCCTCTATGAGCAACACTGATTCTCTGCCTGAGAAACACACATGCCTATCATAATTGATTTTACAAAAACAATGTGATCCACTGTGACTCACAGTGTTTGAAGAGAAAACTAAATTGCAACCACACCACACACGACCAGCCTGACAGCCTCCTGAAATGACTCATACAGCAGTAAACATGAAAGGTGGCATTCAATATCAATGATCAGCCGGTGACAAGGTGCTAGGCTCCACTATCTTGAGTGGTGCAGACCTGAGGATTTAGAAATTAAGTTGTCTCCATTAAATGTACAGTGCACATTTCAGTAGCTGTGAACTCGAGCCAGACAGTGTTCAGTTTCAGGGCAGAGGTCCCAGACAGTTTAGTTGCTGCTTGTCACTGGAGAATACAGGTGAACTGGTTGAGCCCAATATTTTACCCCTTTCCCTGGTCATGTCCATGGCTATAATTATACTGTTAGAGTGAGGATTCTGAAACCATAATAATACACCCCACATCTCCACTCAATTCCAAGAATAGGCTGAATAAGCAGTGAGTAGTTAGTATGCAATTCACACCCTGTCCCTATGACAACCGCTTTGTCCAATAACCTTCATTATTTTTTATTTTTTTTACAGCACTGTGTGTGTGTTTGTTTGTGTGTGCGTGTGCTTGTTATCCCTGTCTACCATCATTTGTAATGTAGTCATAAAAGGATATGCTCAGATTACTCCATATTTAGTATCTGTCAATAGGAGCTTGCACGGTTCAGACATACAGCCTCAGACATGCAGCTTTAATGTGAGCGCACTGTAATGATGCACGCACATATGTGCAAATAAAAGGAATTTAATCATCACAGGTTTTTAAGGGGCTGTTTTTGCAAACTGCAAAATGCAAAAACATTCAAAGTGCTTATCAAAAGACATTCAGTTCACTGCAATCAGTTTACTTGAATGTGTAGACAATGCAGATGGCATTTTCTCTAAGCTGCTATTTCTCAAAACTCAGCTTTGCGTTTTGATTTTGCTTCTCTGAAATTTCCTAATCAAGGGCGGGGGTAGTTCAATTCAAATGTACAGTATGGTGATGGGTTGAGTTGGAGCCGGCCTGTAAAAGGTCAACTGGTATCAGCTGCAATCAGCATCGAGTGCATGAATGGATTGGCGGGGCCAAATGAAGTCTTCTGAGATGTGCCCAGAGAGACAGAGAACATGAAAGCAGGCAGTATGGAGGATAAGGGGTGCTGCTGCTGAGGGACTCTGTATCTGTAAATTATTTATTATTCATGCAGAAAATCACAAAGATGGATAACAGAAGGGTCGACACTGTAGTAACTGACTCGATTAGGTCCCAGGATGCTACCACAACTACAGGCGAAAGAAAAACATAGCATCATTCATTCCACTTCAGTACCACCATTGCTGTTAGGGTGCATCACACACACGCATGCACACACACATGCATACACACACACACACACACACACACACACACACACACACCCTAACCCTAGCCTTAAAGGCCCAACCGTAAAACTTTTATAGGGTAGACTCACCACTGAAATTAAAAACTTGTCTGGGGAGACATTGTATTTCGCCTCATGGACTGATAGCAGATGACAACTATGAGTTACAGTGTGTTTGTGTGTGTGTTTGGTTACAATCATAATATATTTCTTGTATGGTATCTGCAGAAAAATAATAAAAAAACAAAATAATAATAACTAGAAGGGCACTCGGAGAGCGTAGACTTCCGCCAAGGTTCGTGCTATTATTGCTTGTTTGTGAGTCGGATCCGGATCCGCTCCAAAATTTAATGGGTTCTTCCTTGGCCCATGCTACACCCTTCCATGAAGTTTCATGAAAATCGGGCCAGCAGTTTTTCCGTAATCCTGCTAACAGACAAACAGACAGACAAACAAACAAACGGCACCAAAAACATAACCTCCTTGGCGGAGGTAACAAAGCTGTTTTTTTATTAAATCTACATGAATATTGTCATTAACCATACAACACCTGTACATACGAACAGTATGTTTACTTTCCTATTGGACACAACTAAATTCATGTTAGTGTAAAGCTGTATAATTTAACTTCAAATGATAGAGTCTTTGAGGAGTTTCAGTGCGTCACATTCATGCTAAACAAACCGTGTCCTGACTAATGTAAGCACAGATGGAATTTTCATACACAGCTGGTTTTGGGTTTTATCCCTAGAGTAAGAAAACCAGTTGGGGAAGAAGGCCTTACAAACAGATGCCTTACTGTTAAGTAAAGCTACTAAAACAAGGTGATAACTGAGTTGGTAACCATTTTGTAATGTAAAACACTTAAATGCATTAACAAGTAATATTCATCATGGTACGGATCACATGATATTACAATTTAGAAACTAAAATAGCCAAAGCCCTGGCATTATAAAAATAATCTGTTCCATAATGCTATATTATATGGAATGAATTAGAACTGATGGTAACCTGTATCGGATTATCTCGTGATATCTTATTGCCAGATGAATTGTGGTAACAACAATTGGTGCTACTTCCTATAGTATTTTAGATTGCTTTCCCTCCCTGGGGCTTTTGATGCAGAACACTGTACCGTCTACTGGAAGGGATTATTTTTTTGAGAATTAAACCTCGAGGACTCCCATATTTGACTCTACAGCAACACTTTTTGTTCTGCTTTGTTTTGTTTTTTGCTGCCTCTATAATATGTGATCCTAATTATTTTCACACCAATATATTAGCACAATTAAACAAGCAGCAAATTCTTGAGTTAAGGTAGGACATGATTAGAGGTATAAAATATATAGAGAGGTCGAAAGATACAGTGGTACAGTTTTGGTTGAATTCAGCTGATGTGGCCACAGATAGTGTGTTAGACAGCCACTACAAAAAAGGCAAAATCAAAGACAATGATTTGTTCTTTAGTTGCTTAAACGGCAAAGAGTCCCACCATGTCCTGGCAGTGACACTGTATGAAATCCTTGAGTAACTTCTATCTACCCTGAATAAGGAATTAAAATGCAAAAAAGCAAGACTGAATAGACCCAGACCCTATTCTAGCCACTGGGGTGAAGCAAAATCAGTACTCCTACATATGAATATTGCAGTGTGATATTGGTGGCAAGATCACTTAAAGTCCTCCAGTTTCCAGGTCACAGGGACACCAACAGGAGGGAATATAGCCTCCTATTGGTGTCATGGATTCAACCAACAAATAGTCTGCCTCTCCACACTGGGGGATTTAAACTATATAAAGCGTGTCTAAGAAGAATTAAAAAACGTAGAAAAAGCCCCATGAGGAAGCAGCAAAAATCCTCAGTTACTTGTTATGCTCATAGCAATTGGCCCAGCTTACCTCACACAAACAATGGCCACAGCCTTGCATTTTGTGATTTGTTGCTTTAAATAATGCAATAAATAGGATTGCCCTGGATGAACAGTATTTTTTCCACCCTGCCTAGTACCCACTTTGATGAGTTTAGCTCACAATGCTCTGCTGCGTTTAAGCAAGGTAAACACCTTCTCTACCTTTAGGCAAATGTGCTAACCCCACCATGGCATGGGAAGATGTAGTGGACTCAGCTGATGAGCAGTGAGGCAGGAGTACATGTTGTCGAGGATGGGCGCTGCGGCTTTCTCGCAGCATTTACTGACAGGCTGCTCAGGGGGTAAAGTGGTCAGGTTTTGTTGTCTTTGCTTATGTCAGGTCCTGAAGACAGGTTCAGGAGCAGCAGAACAGAGCAGCTCAGTGGCTTTGGTTGAAGAGAAAGACCACCAATTTGGGCACAAATTTGCCTCAAGGTGGGGAATTAGTCTCATTTACTCAGTGGAAAATAAGGAAATTTCTAGGATATGGAAATCTGCTTTTGTTCTCCCTTTATTAAAAGGGGGGGACCCAGCTATTTTAAATAACTATAGGCCAATATCTAATTTATCAGTACTGGCTAAAATTCTTGAAGCTCTTGTGAGTGATCAACTAAAGGAGTTGATCACTCACAAAAAAAACATAGTACCATCACAGCTGCACTAAAGGTGGTAAATGACATTTCTGTTGCACTTGACAAGAAGCAACACTGTGCATCACTCTTTATTGATCTGTCCAAAGCTTTCGACACAGTTGACCATGATGTTTTAAAACTTAGACTTCTTAACTCAGGACTCTCGGAGCAAGTAGTCGCTTGGTTCTCAAACTACCTTAGTAATAGGTCTCAGTGCAAGATATGATGGTCTATGTTCTGATATTGTATCCGTCTACAAGGGTGTACCACAGGGCTCTGTATTAGGTCCACTTTTATTCACTATTTATATAAATAATCTGGGTCAAAACATGTCAGATGCTAATTTTCATTTCTATGCTGATGACACTGTTATATACTGCTGTGCGTCAACTCTTGTACAGGCCATTGAATACTTGCAAAATGCTTTTGTTGTTGTCCAACATACTTTACTTCAGCTGAAACTTGTTCTTAATGCAGATAAGACCAAACTTATGTTGTTTACCAACTCTAGGAATAGGCCACAAAATATCCCTTCGGTGGTCACTCTTGAGGGAAGTGAAATAGAGGTTGTTAACTCTTATAAATACCTGGGTATTTTGATTGATGACTCCCTCACTTTTAAGCCACATGTGCAGTACCTGGTGAAAAAGCTGAGGCTAAAACTGGGTTTTTATTTTCGAAATAAGTTGTGTTTTTCTTTTAATGTAAAAAAGCGACTTGTTGCCGCCACTTTTTTATCTGTGTTGGACTATGGTGATCTTTTATATGCATACCTCTGCTCAGTCTCTTCATATGGTTGACACAGCTTACCATGCTTCCTTGAGGTTCATTACCAATTGTAAAGCTCTGACTCACCACTGTGAGTCTACTCACAGTGGTGATACTCTCGGGTAGGATGGCCTGCTCTGGCCACCCGTAGGCTCTGTCATTGGTACACTTTTATATATAAGGCAATTCTTGGTCTGCTGCCATACTACCTATGTGTCTTTATCACGCAGAAAAGTGCCGGACAATACTCTTTGCGTTCTCAGGACTTCTTTCTGCTTTCTGTCCCAAATGCCCGTACGGAAATTGGAAAAAGGGCATTTGTGTATTCTGCACCCTCGGCATGGAATACGTTGCAGAATGACTTGAAACTCAATGAATTAATCTCATTACATGCTTTTAAATCCAAAATGAAAGAATTAGAGGCAGTTTCCTTAAGATGTCAATGTTTTTAATTTACCTGGTTAGTTCTTTTTAATTTTGTCTCCTTCTGTGTTTTCTGTCTGTAATAATGTGTTTTTATTTATGCTGCTGCCTGTCTTGGCCAGGTCTCCCTTGAAAAAGAGATTCTTAATCTCAATGGGACTTTCCTGGTTAAATAAAGGTTAAATAAAAAAAAAAATAACAAGGAAGCTGATGATAATGTAGTGTCTAACCAGTGCCAGCAATGGGTATAGATTGGTGTGGTTTAGGGAGTGTTGAGCTTTCTTGAGCTATTGTGGGCCTCAAATCAATGAAATGTGTATGATATGAGATGCTTCCCTGATAACCACATCGACATATCTGCAATGAATCAACCACCTCCTCTAACGTTAAAGCAAGATTTCCGTGAGGGCAATCACCATAAATACTAAAGATTGTTTCATCAGATCCTTTGTATTGATAATTATAATGGGAATATTTTACTCACCGTTACATGACAGAGTTTAGCGATTAGTTGATTAATCTCACTGTCTCCAGACCAGTGCATGCAGAATCCTATTGTGTGTGTACAACATCACGATATATACCTAGGATGAGCTTATTAACCTCCGTCCCTCTGCCCTGAGTTAAACAGCTATAATACCCGCATTTGGTACAAATCCGATTCTAAGATCAAGGAATAAGTGCGGGCCCGGTTTAAAGCAATATTCCACTTAGTTTTAACATGGGGGTTATTCGGCACTTGACCGCCATGAAAACCAGAATATAAACTACTCAACAACAACAGATCCCGCTACTGGGATTTTCAATTGACTGTTGGTCCAACGTTTTAGAACATAATTCCACCAATTAATTTCATTGGCGAAATAATTTGCATTAATTTTGCAATAATTTAGCATTTGTATTGATAGAAGAGAACATAACGGAGGGATACCATTTAGGAGAGATAGTTCCTGTTTGGGAGACCAGATCTACTTTTATTTTTAAATACTAATGTAGTGTAAACCAAGAATAGAAATGCAAAATGACGATGGATCCAGGATGCTTTGTTGTCTTCAGGCTATTTTCGCGGCCTTGTTTAAACGCTACAAACTCGTCCCAATCCGATCTTGGTGAGTAGTTTATATTCTGGTTTTCATGGCGGTCAAGTGCCAAATGACCCTCATGTTAAAACTAAGTGGAATATTGCTTTAACAGACAACCTTATCGGCAACCATTTCCCTCTATCATGTTAGCAACACACAAAGCATTTGTACCAAAACTGACAGGCTGCGGGCCTGTACTCAGTATCTGGCTGACTATCGTCAGACCTGCTTGGCTTGCCTTCCTGAACCTTGGCTGACAGAAGCGGATCCCGACACAGCGGTGGACCTGGAGGGCTTCACCCTTGTGAGGGTGGACCGCAACTCGAATTCGGGCAGGAGCAAAGGAGGAGGAGTGTCTATTCCTAAATGAAAAATACTGCAATCCAGCACACATCATAGTAAGGCAACACACTTGCACTAAAGACATTGAACTTTTCTCACTTAAGACCTTATGTCCCTCGGGAAGTAACCCAAGTTAGACTGTTGTATATATTGCCCCCTTTTCTGCCCCTCTTCTGCGAGTGATATCTACTGTATGAGCTGGTGACACAAGCTGAAGGACAGGCACCTGATGCTGTCAAGCTTATTCTGGGTGATGTCAACCACTGCTGCTTGAATGAACTGTTACCATCCTATCATCAGTATTTCACCTGCCCCACCTGGAATGATGCCCAGCTCAACCAGTGTTATGGGAAAATTGACAACGCCTACTACTCTGAGGCTCTGCCTGGTCTAGGAAACTCGGACCACAATGTGATCTGTCTCCTTACAGCATACAGATCTCGGCTATGGTGAGAGAGGGTTCGGAGAATGGAGGTGAAATGCTGGACTGCAGCGTCGACCTCCGCTCTACGTGACTGCCTGGAACGCAAAGACTAGGACGTGATAACTGATTGGACAGATAACATAGAGGATGCAGCCCTTGCTGTCAAAAGCTATATTTGCTTCTGTGGGGACTCTGTTATCCCAAAATGAACAACAAACTGTGGGTTACGCCAGAACTGAAGGCACTGCTTAATCAAAAAAAGCTTGTTTTTAAGTCGAGGGGTCGTAAAGAGGATAGATCAGTGCGGAAAGAAATTAAAAGCAAAATCAAGGAATGTAAGGAAGTATATAAAGAAAAAGTGGAATCCCTCTTTAAGAAAGACACGAGGAAAGCTTGGCAGGGACTACAAACAATAACTGATTGTCATTAATGATTTTGACTTGGCCAATGAGCTTAATGAATTTTATTGCAGGTTAGATAACGTTGATTTTAAAAGGGAACAGAGAGAGGCCATTGATAATTTAAAAAGTGCCTCTCATTTGACTGATGTAAATGGACTGCATTTATATAGCGCTTTTCTAGTCTACCGACCACTCAAAGTGCTTTACAACAATGCAACACAATACAACAATTCACCCATTCACACACACCTTGATAAAGAGCAACCTTGTCAAAATGTACACAAATGAATCTCGAGCGATACTGTCACAGTTCAACAACAACAACAGCTTTGTTGTGGGTTTTGAGGAGGAAACATTTATTTGCAAATCATTTTCTTCATGTCAAGGTTAAAAAAACAAAGGAAATGTTGATATATTTTAGAAAGAAAAAATCTGAGATTCCCCCTTACCACAGTCAATGGTGAGTTGGTTGAGAGAGTTGAGAGAGGATTAGAAATTGATGATAGGTTGACCCTCTAGGAATGTGCACTATTAAAGGTTAAGAAAATGCAACAGCGAATGTTGTTTTTACAAAAACAATTATAGTGTTAACAACCTCATCTTGCAACCATGTGTTGCAAGATGAGTGTTCTATCATCCAGCCTTATTTGTGTTTTTGGAAACGTGTATACACAACCAATTAAAGCTTCAACATGTGATCAGACTGCGAGCAGGGTCATTGGATGTGATCTGATTTTAGCGACTCAGCTGTATACAAATCTCATTGTGGACAAGGCAGAGTGCATCCTTAATGACCCCACTCACCCTCTTCAGAAAAAAAAAATCAACTTAGCAGTGCGTTCAGGAGCAGACTCATACAGAGGAAGACTAAAACAATTCCACAGGTCTTTTGTTCCTACTGCAAATAGGTTGCTGAATGACCGAATTAGTCCTTCTGCCATAAATTGATATAATGTCCTGCTGTCATGTGCAGTGCAAGATCAGGATGGTGCAATGAACTTTTTGCAATAAGGAGAAGAAAATAGGGACCGTGCAATCTTTTTGTAGACTTCTTTGCAATGTTATTGGAGCAGATGGTAGAGGGAAAGCTGTGCATGTGTGTGTGTGTGTGTGTGTAGGGTGCTTGAAGGGGGATGTAGTTGGATGTAGCAGGTAAGGGTTACTTCACACTTTATTGCACTTTGACGAACGGAATTTCCCTGCTGGGATAATAAAGTATATCTTGACCTTGACCTCGACTGTCAAAAAGCTAAGATCTCTGTACTGCTTCATTAAACAACCTTCTTTCTTGTAGTTTCTTGTCTCGCCAATGTAGTGATGCACACACTAAATGATATGGCACAGACGGGGGGTCACACATTAAAGCCGGGTGCACACTACACAACTTTAGGCCTGATTTAGCTGTTACAAGTATTTGAGATTTGTCCTCATGTTGGAACCGACTGGGTGCACGCTGCCGTCACTGAAACTGCCGTCACCGAAACTCGTTGAGTTTGGGCAGGTCAGAGAGGAGGCCTGACACCGTCTTTGAGCTGTCTCAGACATCCAGAGATCTTCCAACATGTTTGATTTTGTCAACACAAAATCTGCAGCACTATTGTAGTGTGAGATATGTAAAGACAAGTTCTGAGAACAGTGAGTGGCCAGTGAGAGCTCGCGAGGAAACCAGGTGAAGAAGTGAAAACCAACATCATTATGATTTTATAATTTACCTCCATCTCTCTGCAGGACAGAAAAAAACTATGCGGCCCGCATCTCCCCAACCATTCTCTCCTCCAAATTTGGCATCTAGCCCTCCCCTTTTTTTTCTTTTTCAGCACAAATGACTGCACACACACTAAGTGCTGTTACTTTCTCTTCCTTCTGAAGCTCCATTTTTGCTCAATCAGGTGAAAAACAAAGTCGTGTTTAGCGTTTGTTTTTGCAAGACAGCGGGGTATCGGTATCCCTCAAAACCAAATACAAGTGAAGAATGTTTTAATGTGTGACCACCCATCTGTGCCACATTGTTTAGTGTGTGCACCACTAACTTGGCGAGACAAGAAACTACAGAAAATAAGGTAATTTAATGTGAGCAGTACAGAGAGCTTTCTGACAGTCGTGTAGTTTGCACTTGGCATAAGAAAGAATAGAGCATGGAGTTAAAGAGGAGGACATAAAGTTAATCTATATAGAAGGCAAGGAAGAACCACTGGGTTGGCTGGCAGGAATTAAAGCAGGGATTTGCTGGTGGGAGAGGACATGGATGGAATGGTAAGTATAGTGCTGCTCTTGCCTTTAAACACAGAGGAGTTAATGCATATATGGTACAATAATGATGGACCTGAGAGAGAGGGAGGGAAGGTGGAATTAGGAGGATACATCAGCGGTCTCTGGTTCTCTGTTCCACAGAAGGGAGGAGAGGAAAAGCTCACATAACCATAACCAACTATGAAAGCCTTATTTTATAGTAATAACATACATTTGGCACTAAGTCAAAGTTTGTCCAACAGCAAAGTTACAATGCAGACTGTCAGCACAGACAAACGCTGTACATAAGAAGAGCAATTGAATTAAATTCATCGATTTGGTGGCATACTAAAGTGCTCTCTAACATACTGTGGCACAATGCATGACCTGTCTTAAATCACATGCATTTATAATGTGTAGCAAGGTGGCATAGCCTGCATAGTGTTCTGTCATATCCAACAGCCCATGATATGACTAAGTCACTGTATAAAATAAAATCTGCAACAAAGTTCCTGACACCACAAAGAATACATGTTGTTTTTTTCTATCTTTGTCAGCACATTGTAACAAAGCCTTTGGAAACCCCAAACGCATTCACGCTTTGTGGTTGTTGCTGCTGCTAAAACATTAGCTCAGTATGCCCAATAGGTTGAATTAGCATGCCAGAACAAGTAGCTTGTCTTAACACTCGTGGTTTTTTCTACCCACTGATCTGCACAAAAATTGTGGCTTTTATAGAAAAAGAGAGGAGGACAGATCTGCGGTACATGCCAGAATTTCATTAGGGCTGCAACTTGATCCATTTTATGGCATGGCTCATGGTTTTAAACCGATTTGGCTCAGTTACTGCTGGTCATAATTGGCAGTTGTGTCAACAATCATTTTGGATAGAGCGTTTTCAGTGAATAATTAGTCTGGCTGCGAGGAACCTTCTAGTGGGAATAGTGATTTCTATTTCCATTCAGGATATGAAGGATGGTCAGCTCTGATTGGTGTTTCCTCCATCCATTCACATTTACAACTTGCTCCTCAAATCTCACTATTGTGGCTACAATAACAAACACAAGTCAAAGTACACATAAGGTGGTACACTATATTATTATAATTGATTGAAGAAATGAAAACATTCAATGTTTATTTCATCCTTTACTCCTAGCTGAGAAATGGCTGTTGCCAGATCTCTTTCCTGGCCCTGGCACTGTGCTAAAACTAAGTGAAATGAAGTGTGAAGAAAGGTCTAGCCACTACTAATGACTCATTTACTTTCTTTCCAAGTGCATCCTCATTCTCAACAGTGTTCAGCACCAAAAATAAACATTACAGAGGTTAAAAATATTTAGAAATCTGTCAAATTGATCATTAAGCAGTTTCCTTTCAGGACATCCAAAACGTTTCCCTGCGAGCAATTGTGCAATTGAGAAATTGATAACCTTTGGTTAGCAATGTTTGTACAAGTTGATGGAGAGTAATTTCTCTCAGAATTGTTTCATCAGGCATCTTATTGCTTATCACTGAAAAAATAAAGACCAAATTAGCATGAAGAATATAAACAGCGTAAGCTGTTATTGGAGTGGCATAGAGCGACAGTAAGTATACACATGCTCACATGTCTAATCTCACCATCCTGTGTGTACATCCTCATAGAGGAACAGGCGCACTGATGAACACACAGAGCCCAGCTCTTATTGAGTTCTCCGTCCTGAAAACAAAGTTTTCAAAATTTGGCCTTCAAAGAATGAACTCTTATGGAAAATGCTTTTTGTTTTATACATGCAGCATATTAATGTAATGTATTTCAGTATAAGTACATGTTAAATAACTGACATATCATGCTCTAAAGTTATATACATGCTTAAAAATAGGCATAGCGGTTGGTTTATCAGTTGTCTTCAGGGTTTGATTTACCCAGAGCACTTGAAAATAGCACTTGGAAGTCCCGGATGTCTGACTTTCCCACCAGTACATAAACACAGCATAATAATTCCAGTGCTTAAAAACGACAATTGTCTAATGGCGGAAATCCCAGATCCAGATCATCACCAAAATCAAATGAACTGATCCTTGGGCCAAGGGCTATCTGTCCACCACATTTCAGCCGAATCTGTTGGTAACTTACTGAGATATCTTGCTAACAAGTATGAAATGAAAGAAAAACTTCCCTACAACTTCATTGGCGGAGTCATGCTTTAAGGTGGTATGCGATGCAACCAATTTCACTGCTGCTAAGTCACACTGACAGGCACTTCACCTTAAAAGAGAAAGGCCACTAGAGGGTGGTTGAGGGTGAGTGCCTCTTCCACGCTTGCAATAAAATCCAGGGGCTCATCACTGCCTCAGCCTGCCTGCCAGAGCTATGCACTGTAGCTATAGTGCAAACACTCAAACCTGAGGTGACAGACAGGCAGGCAGCTCTTTAGCTCACTGACAAAATTATTACTGACAGAAGTATACAACAGCAGCAGCAGCACAACAGACAAACCTCATCCAAGAAAGGGTGTTACACATAATTTAAAATGTCTATTTATGTTTTCACGAATCCCACTCACTAGCCTGAAGTCAAGCACGTTCAAAGTGGGCACTCCAACAAGGGTGCGCCTTATCCCCTCTCCTGTTTGTGATATTCATGGACCATATATTAAGGCACAGCCGAGGTCTGGAGACTGTCCAGTACAGTGACATTAGGGTGACATCTCTGCTGTTTGCAGATGATGTCGTCCTTTTGGCTTCATCGGACTGTGGTCTCTGATGTGCACTGTGGCCGCTGCAGCTGAGTTTGATGCGGTCGGGCTGAGGATTAGCACCTCCAAGTCTGAGGCCATGGTTCTCTTCCAGAAAAAGGTGGCCTGCCCCATCCAGGTGACAGGCCCAAGTGGAGTTCAGGTATCCCGGGGTCTTATTTACGAGTATAATGCAGGCACTGTATGGGACCACAGTGGTGAAAAGAGAGCTGAGCCACAAAGCAAAGATCTCAATTTACCGGTTGATCTGCTCTGAGCTGCTCTCTCTGTTGCCAACATGACCCTGACCTGGAAAAGTGGCTAGGAAATGGATGGATGGATGGATGGATATATACTGTATATGCATATGTTTAGTATGTATGTATGTGCATGTGTGAGTATTTTCATATATCAAATTTCCTTCCAAAATCTACTGGGGGTTGGCATAGGCAATATAGGCAACAGCCAAGGGCGACCTCAAGCTAGTTACAGCATAGAATTTTTTTTCCCGCCTCAAATAAACTCCCATGACCTGCACTCAGGCGAACTAACCCTGTAGTGTATGGCTGGCTCAGGGGCCTCGTTGACAGCACTGCCCCACCTCTCACGCTCCTTGCCTACAGGAGCGCTCCGTTGATGTGTGTGGGGGGACAGCTGTACGGGTCAGGACTGACAGTTCAACACAACCACAGGCACACAGATACAAGCACATACATTGGTACCCAGCTTTATAGCTAACACAGCCCGACTTGCACAAAGATATCATGGTATAACAATGTTGTTACCCATGTTTAATTATTTGAGAATTGGTTTTGAGACATGTAAAATTCCACCAAACAGTTTGCGTTGCTTTGCTGTTGGTGTCACATCAATGTGACATTTTACTTACTTTATTTTTGCAGATGGATAAAAACACAGAAATCAGACACCACGTAACATAAAGTGATATAAATATATCACAAAGAGGAAACAAAGAATGCATGTTCACAGCACACAGGGCTAACAAAGAGAACATATGGATACGGGGATTGGGCAAAAAACAACATAAACATGTTCTAGGGGTTATTTAGGTTTGGGTGATAATATTAACTGAAGAAAGAAAAGCCAGCACTCTTAATGTCCTTATATCATATATTTGAATGGGCAGCTATAGAGCACAAACGACGGACGCGTTTCAGCAATAAGCCATCATCAGTGTTGCTTATTGCTGAAACGCGTCCGTTGTTTGTGCTCTATAGCTGCCCATTCAAATATATGATATAAGGACATTAAGAGTGCTGGCTTTTCTTTCTTCATGTATTAATCTTTGGCCGTGCACCTAAGGAGGATTTTCTTGACCGAGTTGTGCTCGCATTTGGCGGAGTTTGATAATATTAACTGCAAGCTATGAGAGTGTGGTTTGATCATGTGGCAGCGGGGTAAAAAGTTTTTATGAGTATGGGAGTATGCGGACGCACCTGGCCCCAGAACCCACCGCCAAAGCGAGACACCCCAGTGCGCTCACAGAGCAAAGAGGCACAACAGGGGGTCAGCCTCCAACCAAGAGTCATGCATCACAGATCGGACCAGATGTTTTTTTTTTGTTTTTTTTAATCTTCCTGATATTTGAGCATTTTTTGCAGTGTCTGCTATGAATGGTTTTAGGGACGAAAGTGCTAGAGGCGGTTCCCATCTAAGGCAGCCCACAGATCCTCAGGAGGGAGCCTACCCATCACAGGCCACCCACCCTGCTGTACTCGCCCTGCAGCTTATGTCAGTTTTGTCAATAAGTTTTCAGTAAGTTTTTACTGAATTTTAATAAGCAAAGAGCATGTTGTTTTGAAAGAGGAGCAGAGGGGAAAAGCATCTGGACCATATTCATCAATATGCTGAAATATACCTTTGGTATTTTTCATTATGTGCGCAAATGTAGGGAACATCTATTCCGAAAGAAAGAAAGAAAGAAAGAAAGAAAGAAAGAAAGAAAGAAAGAAAGAGAACTGACACTAAGCTGAAAAAACTACAATACAGCCACAAACTACAGCCAGACACTAGTATAGTAGGTTACAATTATCAGCTTTTTGGAGTATGTTTGCCACTATGAAAAATGCCTTTTTCAATTGAACATCATAGCCTATATGTGGATTGCCACATTGAGTCAGTACACCAGAAAAACAACCAATATCAACTTCATTTGTCATTATTTCAATGTACTATATGAGGATGAATACATGCATCAGCCATCAAGCACTGAATCTCAGAGATTTTTGGGCGCTTCCGCTGGAGAATACATATGCAACACAGGCAGTGGAGCAGCTTTCACTGATTTCAAGGGAAGCTTTCTCTTGATGGCTGATGGTTGATGGTAATGCCTGATGACAAATGGCCTGTAATGGAGCTTGGGAGTTAGGAGGGGTAGTAATTCAGTCACAGTGATCATCACAGAAAGCCAGATTACATTGCAATTAGGCTTCACAGCAACATGAAGACATCAAAGGCATCAGGTGCGCAGTTTAGAAAAGGAATAATAGAACAGACAGAAAGGGGAAAGAAAGACAGCAGCATGTATCTTCATGAATGTTTTTATGTTCTGTTATGTAACGTTTTTGACTTATAAAATCATGATAAGTGGGTAGCTACTAGAAATTCAATGTTACAAATGTGCCTAGCACTCAGCGGAAATTTCTTTTAAAAAGCCTTAGCTGCACAGAATGAGCTATAAGGTTTTTGTTGTTTATTTTTCCTACTTACGGCTGTTTCACAATGGGTTAAGCAGCCATAGTTTTCACATTTTAATAAATCATAATGGCTTCATTGTCCACCTGGCTAATTTCATCCTAGGCTAGAGGCTGCTACTTCACATGAACGTTTGTGCCTTGTTTATTTGAGCTGATGTGATAGGTGAGCTGGCTGAGGGTGTTGCAGCAAAAATCTTTCATTTAATACTGATGTAATGTAATGTTATTTATCCAGATTGCCAATTCATTGCGTGTAGTATTTGCATTAAGGTTGAAAGTGTAAATTAGAGTGTCCAGGGATACATTAGTGCTCTCTCAGTCTCCTCTGATCACCTATCCAGTTTAGGGGAAGTTATGACCGGGGTTGAGGGTGATATCAGTTCTGATGTTAATAGTATGGCAGATATCTTGGTTATTTACATGGACTTATAACCAAGGGTGTAGGTTTGATTTTGACATTGGTAGGGACACAAATGGGGGAGGTCCGGAGGGGATGTAACCCCCACTGGAAGCTGAGGCATTTTACATTTATGATAGACTTCTGACCGCCATTTCATGTCATCTAGATCAGTGATTCTCAACCTTTTTCATATCGAGGACCCCTAGTTTAGTCCACATTAGAGCCATGGACCCCCATTTGATGAGATTTTGTCTCTCGGACCCAAATCTGAGAATACTTTTATTGTTAGATATGATTTTGATCCAGAATCCCATGACTGTCTGTATTGTAGGTAGAGAGATAACAGTGAAACTAAGATCAAAACAGTCATTCTTCTACATTCTGTAATTGTGTTAACTATTTGTAAATTAAATGATGCTGAAGTTTAACAATTCATCAATTTGCTGGGGACCCCCTGGAACCCCCTCAAGGACCGCTGGTGGTCCCCGGACCCCATGTTGAGAACCACTGATCTAGATAGTTATGGTAGCCAATACACTCATTAACAGACACACAGACACAGGGGTGTAGCACATTAATGAATCCTTTACTCAAATTTGCCAGCTGAATGGGACTTTGAAGAGCACATTTTGTTTTAAGGCAGGTACTGTAGTACTGTTGCCTATTCAAACCAACGATCTGTATTTACATTTAAAATAATAATAATAATAATAATAATAATAAGATATTGTAAACTATATCCAAACCCTACATACAAACAGCTGAGTGTCCACTGCCTTGCTCCTATTTGAAGGAGCCAAACACTTGCCTACGCCTGTCATTAACAGAGATGAACTGTTGGCATATTTGTTTTACATCAGTGTTGTCCAGTGTGGCAACATCAGCATTGTTCAATCTCACTTGTGACATGTAGGCTACTTACGGTCGTCACTCGTCACAGACGCACGCGACACGGTACTTAAATAAACTAACTTTAATGGCTAAACACAACTGTAACTAATATAATAATAATAATAATAATTATATACGCATTTCATACGTTAGCAAGAAATGGCAAAGCCAATCAGCGATTTTTGGGGGGGGTTAGGGAGGCGGTGTCACGCCAATTTTTATCCGGGTGACGCAATAACATTCTACAACAGCTGTTATACTAAAGTTTCATTACAGCGTCCGTTGCTATGCCGACGCGGGACACCAATGCACCTGCAATGCACTACACCAATGCAGCGGGACTCGTAGTAGAGAACGCGATCTGTTAACATTGACTAGACACTGACGGACAAAACAACGTTTATTGTCAATCAAAATAATTGCTAGGGACATTTCAGAGTCGCTTGATATTGGTAGGGACACGTCCCTACCGTCCCTACCCAATTCTACGCCCTTGCTTATAACGTAATGACATGCGGTAGTATAGGGGGTGGGGTCAACCTAGCCAAAAAGCAGAAAACAGAAAAGTAATAATGTGTCCTGCAGACAAACATACAGCAGAGTCCAAGACAAAATATAAAGTTACATTAAACGTAAGAGCACTGAGTAAATATTTTTATATGTGCTCAAAAAGGCAGTATTCCAATATCAACCCAGCAGGCTAATGGGCCAAACCTATTTAAATCTTAACTACACAAAGCGAAGACAGCTCATTATTGAGTCTGCCACAAGATTCTTCATTATCAGTTTAAACTCACCTAGGGAGACCAGCGCTTTCAGCTTTAAATTGTTTTGCAGTGGGTTCCATGACAAGGCAGCGGCGTATATGTAAGCACTTTTGCCTTATTTAGTTCTGATCTCAAGTCTGATCTCAGATGCAGATAACACAAACAATTCCTGTGACTACAAACAGGTTTTTAGAGATATATGAGCACAATATAATGGGCGCAGATCACACATTAAAAGACTGGATCAATGGAGATCCATGATGCACAACTCTGAACAGACAAAAAGGAGTTGATAGCCAAAGTTTATTAGGATTTATTAGGATCAACTTACTTAGCATTGAATGTGTTTGTGCACACGTATGCATGTGTTTGTGCATCTATGAGACAAGGCAAGCTAGTAGGCGATCTAGGCTTGTTGAGATGAGCTGAATGTCACAGCAGCCTACACTTTACCAACACTCATCACTGTGTAATGCAATTTTTCTGCAGGCTCAACTCTCATTGGCAATTGCCAGTCTTAATTGTCAGATTTGTGTCTTTGCCCATCTCACACTACAGGAGTTGTTCCAGATTTGTCTAGTCATAAAATATTTTGAAAGTACTAACTGGAGCGGGAGGCAAGACTTTGAGACTTTAACCCTAAAGAATATCTGTGCCGACTGTTGGCCCCAATCTGATGAATCAGCACAGGCTCTGCCTAATCTAGTCTAAAATCCTAAAAGTCATGTGGTGAGACCATGGCAGTAAAATGGATAGAGAAAGGAACGCAAACGCCACTGCGGCCAAGAAACAGTGAGTTATCCATTCTTCTTCTTTGACTTGTAAAACTCACTAATGAATCTTGGTCAGTACATCAATTGATTGAAAATGAGCTTTTCATTTACTACATAATATGAAATGAGAAAAAACTAAGTGTGCCAAAGTCATAATTCTACCACAGACAATATGCTGTTGTACCTTCTTACAGCTTGCATTTGCATTTTGGATGGAGTCCTGGCTAGTGTTCTTTTGGATGGATGTCTAAAAATGCTGAAAACAGCCTTAAAATTGAACAGCAAATCCCTGTTGTCTGGCTGTTAACTCAGATGTGAGGTGAGATCGAGGACAAACAAGCACAAAAGTCATGATTATTTGAAGAGTTTGTGAAATTTGGTAAATAAATATCCTGGTACTGTATGTCAAGGTCTTATTCCAATGAGTCAGGAATGAGTTACCATGACTAGATGAATTTCTGCTGGATCCAAAATATATCCATCAGCTGGATGAAGAAGGCACTACCCAAGTTTATGAAAATAATGCAGATTATGCCCTTGAATTATTCCCTTCATAATCACATAACAGAGATCAGGCTTTGGGGCAAATCCCACACAACCAAATCTGGAGATAGGCTACACCTTTAAATGTTACTGTTCAACAATAGGAATAACTTGAACTATTGATCATTAAGTCCCTGGATAGCAACAGTGTCACCAGAATAAAAGCCATAAACAGAAAATAAAATTAATGAATGTAGCAAACAAATAATTCAGCTGAAGTAAAGAAACAGGTACACAAGTAATCAATATCTACTTTGAATAATGTAAGGAATGGGCAGGTTGATTAAAACACCACAAGACAGATGACTTAGTGAAAGTAAGAGGAGGAATGGAAGGCTTACGCTGGCTTGCATTGTCCTCCAGACAACCCTCTGGGAGCAGCAGAAAAATAAAGAAGAAAGAGATTTAATTGGACATTGGAGAAATAGACAGAGAGAGAGAGAGAGAGAGAGAGAGAGAGAGAGAGAGAGAGAGAGAGAGAGAGAAAGAGAGAGAGAGAGAGAGAGCGTAGGAGCTAAAGAATGTCTATTAGTTAGCGAAGCAACAAGTTAAATGATAAATGGTGCCGCTGAAATATTCAATCCTCCAGCCTGATCTCTCTGTGAGATTCAGCACCTCAAACATTTTATTAGAAATGTATCCTTCACTGTAAAATCTGCTACAATCAAAGCTGATCATTGCAAGGATCAGGACCTCCATACATAAAGCAGCTTACGTTTGAGAGATATTCTGAAGTGGCAAATCCTGGGAAAAGTCTAAGAATAGCAGTCAATTCATGCAATCCTGGTGACTGATACAACTCAATTTAACAAAGTACATAAGCAAAATATATATTTCTGTATTGTTCCTAAGATGCAACATAAGGGTACAAAAGGAAATGCAAAAGTAAGAGAGTGAGATGTGATTAAGTTTGTTCTTGAGATACTTGTCATTCTGAGCAACCCAACTCACTATTCCAGTGAGAATTGTTCTGTCTTTACAAAAAGTTGGTCTGAGAATATTTATGAATGGATTATCAAAGATATTGTAACCTGTGGATTTTCTCTAAATTTGTCTTTGCTAAATGAATGGTGATAACAATCATCAGAGCTATGGTCTTTTTTATTGGGATTATCCATTATGTCCTCTTCTGCTTCTTTTGATGTTTATCTTATTAGGCTACCAGAGGGGTTTGCTTTGAGTTTGCCAACAATAGGCTATAGTCCTAGTATATGTAGAGTGCTAAATCCAAGAATAACCTTTTCATTGATCTGGGTCATGTTTCACACAACCTTTATATCACTATGTACTTCATAAATATTGTAAGATGTATCTTAAGATTTTCCCACAACCTTGACATGATTTGTATCCCTTCAAATTAATTTTGTTTTGTTTTGACTTGTTGCATTTAAATCTTGCCAATCAACTTAAAGAAGATTATACCTGTCATTTAAAGGACAATAATGTATTTGATAAATAGATTGGCTTCAGACTGTAACCTATTCGAAACGTTTGTTGAGGCAAAAAAAAAAAAATCATAAATGTTCCCCTTGAGACTATTGTGTATAATTAAGTAGAACTGACTGTGTAAATTATAACGACACAGTTGAAGATATGACACTAACTATAATATAACTACCGTATTTCCTCTAATAGTGGCTGGTAGTCAATTAAAAGCCGGGTCTCCGATAATGGCCGGGGCCGTGGTCGACACGAACAAATAAAGACCGGCCCCAAATACAGGCCGGGGAAAAAAACAAATGAAACAAGACTAGGTCAAAACCTAGTATATGGCTGGACCGTGTCCGTCTCCGCTCTCCGCCGCTGTCCTCTCCACCGCGCCCACGGCCCGTACCTATCGGGGACACCCGGTGACGCATCGGCGTCGGGACCCCGCCGAAATCTCAGCCGGATCACCGGGAACAAATCGGCGGCCAGCTATCGGCACTGGCCGGAACCGTGCCCCCGGGAAACTCGAAGCGTCGGCAGTAAGCCCTCGGCGCACCGAAACCTCCATGCCGCCGACAGAACAGAGGGCTGTCAGGTGGACTGAGCTCGCGCATTGAAATAAACGGCGATATGATATAATTGCATAGATTCTACTTTCAGTTAGCTTCAGTTAGCTTCAGCTTACATGCAAACAACGGTGGATACCGGTAAACTCCTGGTGCCTGTTATACATGTAACTGTACTTTGTAGTAACGTACAAGTGCCACAAGATGGCAGTATGCCACAAGATGGCTCGGCCGGCGGAAGTCTCTGGAGCATGCCGTCGTCGATTACCGTAATTATCATAATGCATTGCAGTAACAAAAAAACAGCTACCTAACGTACCCCAACAGAAGCAGATCAGAAAATCAAACTTCATACTAAAATATGAGCAAATATACTTATCAAACAGAGGGAATTAGAAATAAAGGCCTGTCTCTAATATAAGCCTGCTTCCAATAAAGGCCTGGTACCCTCTGCAGTTGAGGTAAATAAAGGCCCGGGCCAATATTAGAGGAAATACGGTATAACTATAATCTCTGCTTAAAAGGATGCATGTACCAAAGCACCATGCTTCCATTTCCAGTCAGTGATTTTGAAAAGCTAACTCTACAATAATGCAACTTATCTGACTTTAAAGTACTTGTCATTAGCGAGAGAGCAATCAGGTTATGGAGCTATTCAGTCCTTTTGACAGGTACATTGAAGCAACCATTGTACTCACTGTAGACTCATCACTGCAGCCTACAATAAAGGGGACGAAGGGTTATGGGTTGTGGGCCTGGTTTCACACTTTGTCAAGAGGCCCAGAACTAGACTAGGCCTAGAGCTTGATATGGACAGCCTCCTATACAATGTGTTTTAACAGCATGGGGTGGTGAATTATATCTATTTATAGCCTACATTAACATAGAATTACAGTTGCCTAGGCATTTTTCACCATTCTAAAGGTTGTGTGGTGATGGTTTTGCAAAGTGCTATGTAAGTAAAGACTTACTTATTTACTTACTTGTATTCTGGATCATCAATGATCAAACTAACCTCCATTTCAACCTTTCCAAACATGAATCTCTCCCTGCTTGTCCCTTTCGGCACAGTGCGAATTTTGTGATTAGGCATTCTGTTCAAATAGTTTAAGCCCTTTCCCTGCAGTAATATCCACTTTTAGGAATATAATCTAAATAATAAGATGTCCAGGTAACTGTTAAAATTTGCTTTTTTTGACGTCTCTGTAACCTCTGGCACTAAGTGTGTATCAGCAGAAGCCACACTTTGACTCTCAACAGAAGGGCAGTGGAAGACAGATGCGGGGTACTTCAGAAGGGAGCTTAGGGTCTACCTGAACTACAGGAATATGGATTTACCATTTTTTATCCTTGAGTCTTTTTGGCCCGCTACTATCTTGGGCCTTTGGGCTTGAGCTCTGGTAAGTCTGTGCCTTAAGCTCAGCTTGCAGTTGAGCTGCCCCCACCAATAATATGAGTCATAAAAAGTCTCAAGACACCAAAAGTTCTGAAAATCAGTTGAACTCATACAATCAGGAGAGAAACCCCCGCTATTTGTTACAGAATTTGTCCTCTTGACAAAAATGATCTGACTGAAGATTGTTTTCCACTTCTCAGTCACCTGTCTCTGAGAACTGTCTTAGCTTTGAATGCCTATTTTATACAATATTGGAAATAAAGTGTAACATCTCACTATTATTTTGCTATTTAACATTAAGACTGTGCAAACCAAAATAGCTCATATTGTACTATGAAACTTAACATTTGCTTATATTGCACTTCACTATTTCAGTACAGTAAGTTTATTATTCTAGAACAGTTCATGCAGCTCACAGAGAAAGGAGAGAGCGGACAGAAGAAAAATTTAAATAAAGAAAAAATAATAAAATAAAATATCACAGTCGACAAAAGGTGAAGTTCTCCCTCTACTCACCAGTCTGTCCAGGCTGGTTCCAGCTGCTGTGGTGGGCCTCTCTTCAGGGGTGTAGGGCCTAAAGCGAGCATTGAACACGTCTGAAATGCCGCGTGCAGACCTGCCCATTCCTGAAGGCTTCGGTTGACCGCACCCTTGAAAGATCTAAGATGAATGAGACGGGATAAAATTACCATAAAAAGGTGGCAAGCAACAATTACCACACCAGGACTCGAGACAAGAGAAAGGGAAGACGTAATCTGTTACATGTCTGTGGAAGCGTATTGCATTTATCTTGTAAAAAAAAAAAGCACAAAACTATGTAATATCTTTGACAAAGCATTGATAAACAAATTAAAGTCTAGGTTATCAGCTGTCTAGAGCAGCATGAAATCTGCAAAGGAACATGCCCAAGTCTATTTCCTTGTAGAGTACACATCCCTTTTGATCCCAAATAGTTGTAGTTTGCCCAATAACATTTATTTCTTGAAAAGCCTCTGCCAGTTTGCTCACAGCACCATTTTTGGTCCCTGATTTGAGATAGAAAACCATATTGAGCCAAGCTGGAACCAATGCTGTCTCGCAGTGCCTGAGTCTCCCTTTGTAAGACGAATGAAGGAAAATGATGAAACCAGCAATCAAACACTTTATAGGTCAAAATCTCTTTTGGGCCAGGCTAGAAACAACTTATTTTGAAAATATATGAGGTTTTAGTTATACAATTGTTGTATCATAGTGCAAAATAATTTAACCCATTAAGTTCTGGACTGAAAACACTTGATTAAGTCAGAATCAGAGGTTTTGCCATTCCTACCTATATCACAGTTATTAATACAGCCTATAACATAATTTAACTGAATGATGTTAAAATATGTTATTCTACTTAGGTGTCACTTAGGTGACAAATGTGTGTATTCACATGTTTTACAGGGTTAGAAATGAGGTTTAATTAAATTTTCCCATTAAATTGTCCCAAATAAGAAGCTGTGACTCGGAAACCAGCCTTGTGATCTTTTTCTCAAAATAACAAGGAAAGAGCATATGCTTTTTTTTATATGATGACTGGAATACATTTCCATACATATCTTATGGGGGCAGAACATTCATATATTGAGGTTTTCTATCTCAGTGTGTTTGAACATTGACAATTTTCAACTAATTGGAATGGGATGGGCCTGAAGACAATCTCTGTCAGCTTCACAGGCTGATCTTTGGGGGTGTGTCCGATAGTGGCAGGTTTCATTTGAGTGCTGCCACATTGTTCTGTGAAAGTGACAAGCAATGCGTTTAAAATAATTTTAAGTATTTGTTTTGGAAGTGGGTGGCTAGAAACAAATTGCAGCCCTGAGGATTTCTGCTTTATAGAAAAGATACAATTTCTGACTTTTATAAACTATAGGGTTTTAGACAGCAGAGAAAATGTGTTTTTTTTTGTCTGGTATCCTAAAGCAGAGAACATTGCTGGACTAAAGTACCTGAAATTATACTGTGGTTTTTTAGACATGGTTTTCATTATCAGTGACTTCCCTGCATCTGATGATTATAAGCATCAGACAACATGCCACTGAAAGTTACTATAATAACAGAAAAGGTTGTCTAATTTTCCTGAAATATGAACTAAAGTTTTGTTTTTCATAGTGGAGTGAGACAGAAACAGCAGTGTGGGCCTCTTACTGTTTGAACCTGACATTAATCAATTTGCAGTACATAGGGGTTCATTGTAAGAATAAATTGTTTTAAAATGGCTTAGTCCCTACAGGCTCTTAGGGCCCAAACAACACACCTCTCTAACAGCGGCGCTCATTAGCATTCCTCCCTGGCCCGTCTGCTGGCCCCTGGCTCAGATTGTGATGGAGCGCTCTAATGTGCTACATGGCCCTCATGACAAGGAGCTGTCCTTTCACAAATATTTGTCAATTCTTCACCATGATTACAATACCGCTGGCCTGTACAACGCATAAGCAAGGTGATTTTCAACAGGTCTGTGTTGCAAGAATGAAAGGTACACATTTAGCTTCACCTCAAAGCAGTGTGGTCTGACATTCTCCAGAGCTTAGAGATTGGGTAAAGGACTAGATATGGTTAAAGTCAGAGGACATGGGGAAAGATTGTAATCTCAGTGCAATCTTTCAGGTAAGTGCAGCCTTGCAGGAATGGTGATTCAGGTGCATACACAATTTGTAAAGCTGTTCACTGTGGCCCACTAGATATGGGAGAGAATTTGACATCTAATTCACACTGACCTCTGTAACTCCACTACAAAGATGGGCAGAAATACAGGAAAGAGGAAAAAAGTGAAAAAAAATGAAAAACATGTCTTGTGGCAGAAAGATTGGGCAAAATTGTGGTGTATGTGATGACCAGCACCACAGTTTGCAGTTATAAGTTTGAACCATTTCAAAAAGTGATTAACAATTTGAGCTCTAAAATGGCATTGCACATGAATATATATATTGTATATGTGAATAGAATATATATATTGTATATTCAGCCATTTTAGAGCTCAAATTGAACATATATACTGTATATACAATATACATACAGTATATGATCATATTTGGTATATATATATATATAGATATCAAGTTTCCAATTATTTTCCACCCTCTTCATTCTCTTTATTCATATCCTCCCCTTTGTTGCACAGCCAGTCAAGAGAATGGAATTCAGCTGAATAAAAAAAAACATTTTTTTTAGTTGCTGTAAGAATTAGACTTAAGTGTTAGGTGTACAGCCAAGTCTAAATAGTTTCGTGTTTGAAATGTAGTGTGCGGTGTAAAGACATATTGCTTTTGGGACTTGAGGTTCTCAGCAAGACCAATTTTCTACAACCTAATAACAGTTGACTCACATCATAGCTCAAATAGAAAGTGGTTATGGTATCCAAGAGCGCCTTGGCAGTGAACAAAATTAAGTCGGTATACCTTGGCTGACACTTGCATGCTGTTGTCCTGCATGGTCATGATAGCCTCGGAGATCTTGACGTCTATTGGCTCTATGACTGCTTCGATGTTGAAGGGTCCGTCCAGTCTGTCTGCCACCAGTAACATAGCATCTGTCATAACACAGAGAACACACATCAACTCAGAGAGAATGAACACACACACACACACACACACACACACACACACACACACACACACAAGCCCACACACACACTGCTCTCACGCATGCATGGATACAGTATAAGCAAGAGAGCGTGAGAAAGAGAGATCTACCCCCAAGGAGGTCTGTTCTCTGTAAGGGGATATGCAACATCAAAGCAGAAATTACGATTTCACTGCGCTATGCTTAGCATCAACATGTATAATAACACATATGGAGTGATTTGCATACATACAAACACATGCACATCACTGCAGTGAGACAGGGGATGGCAAAACCTCTGATTATGACTGTTAGAATTCAAAAATAAGAGCATCAGTTGAAATATATTCAGCTACCTGCATTGGTATTTGCTAACTGTACAAGCTTCTAAAAAATGATGTCTATGCATCGTACTATTAATTATTGTTTAAATTACATTTCAGTTATTCAGTACATAACTAAATAACACAATTCTTTCTGCCAACCCTGAATTCCACATGGCACCCAACACACTCAAAGCCACTTCACCATTAAAAAAATTATGAAATCAGGTACATATTCACTATACAATACCGTTTGTTTTCTTGTTGATTTTTGTCAAAAACGCAAACCTTTTTAATTGCTTCTTTGAAAATCAAAATTCTTTACAGTTCAATCACAATGACTGACTGTGACAACTTATAAAGGGCAGGTACAACAACGACAGTCAAAAGAATATCAGGGACCAGGACCTAATTACTCAGGATGAGGCCTGGCATAAATCGATACCCAAGACAGATTACCCCACCCAATTGTCACTTTTCATTTTCATTAAAACTATATGATATTAATCTGTGTTCATACAGGACCTATTATTCCAGAAGGGATGGTGCTATTGATCGTCCCAGCTTGGGAGAAGTCAGGGGTGAAAATAAAGTGTTTAATCTTTTCATTAGACTCTATCTTGTCTCTCGAAAAAGTCGTTTAATGCCTTGTTTGCAGGGGTCAGTGCTAGTACACCAGTAAGGGCAAAGAAAGGTGAAATCAAGAAGACCTAAAACTTGACTATCAATTAGTGTTTGACATGGGGACATATCAGCTGCAGAGGAGGGAGACAGCTCAGGGCAGAGGGAACTTCGTTGGGTGTTTGACCAATGACAAATAAGAGAGATGGTATGCACAGACTCGCTCAGGTGCAGGGACAGAAATCTGAAAGAGGTCACTTCTTCAAAATGCTACGCATGTTCCCTGCGGAACAGATTAAAAAAACGCCTGCCTGCAGAATGCAGAATTGCCAATTGAACTCCCTATTGAGACACTGTCACCCCATTACTGGCTTTGTGTACATTTTGAGTCATTGAAGGACTTCTTTTTTGATTGACTTAGCTCTTATCTGGTATTTATGGTTGGGCTGCCATTCAGAAACTGCTTGTATCCAAAGAAGCATAACCTGGTGTAAAGAGTACAAAACCTGGAGCCAAGAGCAATGTAAAGAAGTAATAGGGGCAGCCATCTCATGGGAGTCATTGGGACCGATGATTGTTCTGTATGGTCAAATAACAGCCAAGGAATATGAGGCCAATTTGCAGAACCAGGTGCACCCTACAGTGCAAACATTTTCCTATATTCCAAGATGCTAATATGCACTGCGAAACAAATGTGGTTTCATGAAAACCGTGATGAAGTCAAATGCCTTCCAATGGCCTCCACAATTACCAGATCTAAACAGAATTGAACCTTATCTTGGTGAGTTTTACAAGATTTAAAATGATGTTGAAACATGCCAAAGAAAAAAATAAGTTTTAAATTGTGCTACATAAAGTGATACAAAAGTGGCCATGGATGTCATCTCTGGCTATCTTCATGCTGGAAGATGAAATATATGTGCCACACCACATGGGAACTCAACCGCAGGCTCAGTTCAAAAATGAGCACTGGTAAATTTTTTAATGTCATTTTAACTAGTAATTAATTTCAAAAATATTAACACCAATCATCAATTCCCCACTGGCTTAAGCCAGGGACATCAATTCACTGGCAAAGTGCCTGCATCTAATATAAATTGCCACCAAAACATCCAGAACTGCTTATATCTACTGAATTTCTGTGGGCAAGTGGTGCAATTGCTGATGACTGACAAGATATTATTTGGTCAATGTGATCAATTTTCAGACATCACCAAAATATCAGCTTCGAGGGAGCATTGGCCCTGAATGCTTCTCCGATGATATGTCAAATTTAATTTTCCAAGTTAAATGTATTTGTTCAAAATGTTACAGCTTGTAATTGCCTCCTGCAAGATGCACACTTGAGTTGATGAATACATAAGTCAAGGCTCCTTTTATTATGATGCACAGATTCTCACTCTAACATGCACCCTTTCCATCCTGGAAACAGGCACAACAGCCGGACAGGGTGATCAGGGGTATTGTGTGAATATCTCCGGCCTCTGTCTCATGCAGACTGGTGCAGTTATTAATGGCAATGAGCAGACACACCAAATAATAATATGTATATGGCCAGACACTGACATGCAAAGATGTACAATGAAGGACAGTTTCTATTATTTTGCAGGCTTTCCGAACATCAGAGGTATCATCTGTATGTGACCATCTTGAAGCAGAGCGCACCAGAACAAATTTATAGGAATACGAAAAAAGCAACATTCCATGAACATTCAATTTGTATGTGATGCAAACGTGGTCATAAAAAATGTTTACACAAAGTTTCAGTGTGCAATGAGCAATGCAATTGGAGTAGTTTATCTGTGAGTTGAATAGAAAGCAACTGTCATTAAGAAACTATCTTTGGTTAAAAACATATTTTGCATAGAAAGCAACCAAAGCAACAAGTACTGGCTGCAGAAAGAAGCTCAATACTTCAGTTTGACACCTTGCAGACAGCTAGTCTTTTAGTGTAATGCAGCCTGGCAGGCATATAGTCGTTTGCAGCATCCCCATATTTGTTTATTTAGCAATGGCAGTGTCAAATATCACTTTAGCATGTTTACATGTATAATCGCTATACAGTGAAGCATCGGAGGATTTTGGAAGAAATCATGTAAATTATCACTTTTTTTTTTTACACATTTAGCTGCCCAGCAATCTAGTTAGCCATTAGCCACTACCTAGCTAGCAGCGAGCAGCTAATTGGTCCACATGTTCACATATTTTTAGATTTATTTTTAGTCAATTTTAGCTTGATTAATCAAGTTGATATGATGTTTACTAGTCGAAAAGACATGACACGATTTGCAACTCTTGCTTGTGGTTGTTGAAGTGAAGAGTGCGGTAGGCCCATAGTGGCAGCTTTGGAGGAAGCGGTTGCCTTCCAGTCGGCACATTTAGGGAAAACAAGTCCCTTGTGCCCGGTGTGTGCCTCAGGAAGTTCTGTATTTAATTTTTTCAGATAGTTCTGACTTTCATCTCAAATGTTTACTTTTCAGCTAACCAGCTAGCTAACTATTTAACTGAAAAACCACCGCAATATCAATTGATATTAAAACCACCTGCCATTTATGCGCAGAAAGGGCAACACACTGTCAATATTGTGATAATAACAAGTAGAACTTTTGGGATATCAAATATCAACTTTTTTTTAGTTACTATTAACTAACTATTAACTTTTTTCTCAACTCTACCTCTTTCTTGTAGTCTTCATTTCAGCATAATCTACCTAATATTCAAGGAGGTAAACCCTGCTTCCCAAATTAAAGAGGTGACCAAATTAAATTATCCACTGTACCCTTTAGCTAAAAAAACAAACCTAAAAAAAAGTAAAAATAGCAACATTCAACAACTTTTTAAGCTACATATAACAACATATCATGTAGCGAAATATGTAGATTCCATACAAATTAGCCCACCTTTTTGTGGACTTCATCCACAACACCAAACAGACAATTTTTTTGACCTGGGGCCGCAACATATTCCTTCACTTTTCATTGATTACCCATGCCTCAGGGCTGCCAAAGACAAGTGAGCACCGACCGCCAAGTTGCATCCCTGTTACACCAAACATGGCAGCTTCTTTTATTTGATCCTCCATCAATGCGATCAGGGGAGATATAACAATGATAACTGGATTCTCTCGACCCATTCCCTTCAGTACCAGAGGGACCAGCTGAAATATGAAACTTTTCCTTAATCCAGCAGGAAGAACACCAAGAACATGTCTTTCATCAAGAAAAGCTTTTAATGCACGGTGTTGTTCTGGTTTTAGAGCAATTACCCCTATAAATGCAAGTCTTTTGAAAACAACTTTTGTTGCAACCGCAGTGGCCATTGTTGTTGTGAACAAGAAGAAATTCACGCACTGGCGCTTTGTATTGTCGTCATAGCATTTTGCTTGGAAGGCATGCCCATGGTAGAATCCGCCTAGTAACGAACACTTATGGGCTTGAATCCTCCTATTCATTGAGATCACCAATGAGGGAAGAAGATCTAGACCCTGAATCGTGAAATAGCCGCTGACTAGCGACAAAATTTGGAGGGATTATGCATTTTGGTACTGTGTTCTGGCATTTAAAACAATTGCACTGATTTGCCTGATGGGCAAGCTATAATTAAAAGGCAAAATTTCAAACTTTGGAAGGTCATAACTGCTACAACACCAGTCTGATTTTGATGAAACTTGGAGGAATGATCCATCTTGCTACTGATTGGCCCAAGGGGTGCCTGCATCATTTGTGGGGGATAACATGTTTTTTTTCTTTCTTTTGGATGGTGGGTTGGTAACTACCCTTGCCCCCATGTGCACCCCATGTGTTAGACAAGTATTACAGCAAATACACATTTAACCTGAAAATACATGAATACATAAATGTGTTTAAAAAGATTTATAAAACTGTCTATTTGCATGTTCTGAACTAAAATCTGTGTTTTTCCAGTGTACTTTGTGAACTTAGCTACAGATAGACTCCACTCTCCTGTCTATGCCTGTTAGTGGCTCTGCCTCTGAAGAGCACTTCTGTTTGTTTACTCTGGACTCTCAAATTGGGCGTGATGCTTGGTTAGATTTCCATCAGGAGCTGGCCGGAGGTCATTGCAGGGGTCCAACCTGAGTCCTGTGAAGTCTTCAGCTGCCTATATGGGTCTCTTAGTAGAGTAGTGCTCTAATGCTATGGCAGAAAATGACTCACTGGATTTATCTCAGAGCAGAGGGGAAACTGGCGGCAATTCTGTTACTCATTCCATAAAGGACTCAAAGACCTAAATGGTATCCTCAGTTGAGTTCTGACAACCTATTTTTCATTTAGCTTAATGAATATTTTATGGATTGTGAGTATGAGGCAACCGAATAAACTGTTATGAGGGAGGGTTGTTCCTACATGCTTAAATAACTCTTGAAGCGATGTCACATACCGGAACACTTTTAAAATGATGGGCTGTTGATGAAAGGCGTCTTAATGAGAAATCCATTCTAACCATAAATCATTACTGCAGGAGGGCAAAGGAAAGCACTATGTTGTACAACCTTTGCCAATTAAATTTTGCACAGTTTGGAGTTAAATAGAAAAAAGAAAAAGTTTGACGCTTTATTTAGTCACCACCATTTAGACATTATAGATGGTACCATCAGTCTTTTTTGTGTGTGAATCTTATATCTGTTTTTAACAAAAGTCCATCTAGGGACAAACATTCCAAATTAGCTTATAGGCTAAATGTTACGATATGTGACATCAGACTATTTTTTTTTTTTTAAATGTTTGATGTCTATGTGTCTGTTCCTATTCAAACTATGAGTACCTTGAACCATGTTTATGTCTCACAAACTCACCAATGAGTCTTTTCCAATGAAAATGCATAACTGCTGAGATTTTGCAAACTACAATTAGACTTTGCAGACCATCTATAATATTTAGAATATTATCTAGTCCAGAATTTAAATACATTTCAGTGTTCTGATTTAGATTAAGCCTATAGAAAACTTTAGGCTAATGGTCGCTATTTTTATGTATCACATACAACCAAGGTTGGACTAACAAAAAACATCATTTACTTTCATTAAACATAGTTTCTTGAACAGGAGGAGCATCTGCTGTTCTTCATCTGTGGGTTGTAGTGGGTACGGACCTTACACTCATCAATATGCAAATAGTGAACTCGCCAGAACCAGCATACAGCTATGGAGAAATGGCTGCTTTCAGCAAATCAAGACATTAGAAAGCAGCATTTGTGACCACTCAAATAATCCAAGTGAACCCCTAATTTAAAACCTTTGCATAGAAGCCATTATTTGCGACACCTGGCATGGGCATAATGAGCTCTTAAAATGGACTTTTAACTTAAAATCTTTACTAATACTTGGCCAAAGAGCATGTGTGACTAAATTCTAAATTTGACTGATATATTAAGAGATACAGTTTTCCGTATTTATGACACTGCCCATTGGTTTAAAATACCTTTGCATATACAGTATTGCTCCTAATGACACATCTCAGATTGGGGCAGTTGATGGTACACAGCAAACTGGCTATCATTAATTTTAAATAAGACGTTCCTGTAAGCAGTGCTGGAAATGGCCATGTTTTACAGAGGGGACCCTACATCCAGAAAACCAATACGCAATGTAATGCATGCACCTGTGATATACTAGATTCAGCTACTTTTCAGCCAAAATGATATAAAAAATCATATGATAATGAAAATAAATAATGAAAGTAAATCATATGATTTCTGCCTGTAGAATATCAAATTTAGAACACTGGGCCTGTTTTCACAGTGAATCTTTAAGTAAGTTATCTGATCTATTATTACATCTACTCCTTACTTATTCTGTATCAAAAAGAAAACTGAAAACCTACCCTACAACCCTACGACTCTGTCCTGAGTCTGTTCAGTACCGCAGGGTGTTGTGTCTCCCCATCGCTCCACACCACAGGTCTTCACAAAATACAGCTTAGAGAAGTTCATAATGAAGGTGTTTATAATTGACTGTTTAGTCTCTGTGGTTCTTACAAGCATACAGTAAGTTCAGGGTGGAGATTTTTTTCCTCTTCATAATTGTTTATGACTATGACTATGGTCGTTTATGGCTGTGCTTAAAAAGCCTGTGTTTATGGTTACATAACATCTAGATTGCTGTTTTTATACTTCATTGTTGTTGATGCCATTGTAAAACCACAAGTTTAATGCTTTCATGTCTCAGCAACAGCAATGGCAATGATTACAAGGGTTAGCTTACAAAACTAAGAATTTGAGGGATTTTTAACAGTTCAGTCTAAACCACACCAACTTTTGTTTAAGCTCCGCTCACTCCCAGATTTATCTGAATACAAACACGAATAAAAATCATTTGGTTGGTGAACAAATACAGATACAAATACAAATAGTAGCATCTCTGATCATCCCTAGAATGAGGCGACCATCATGTCTGCAGACTGGAATTATTTTAAATTGCAGAGAGAAAGCAGCAGTTACCTGCATTGCTTAAAATACAAGTGTTTCAAGGGGTGGCAGCAACAGAGCTGCTTTCAATGTTTGTGTATTGGAAAGGTATTTTGTTTTTAAATATACTAACAATGACAAAAACTATATAAAACAAATGCAGCCACGCTTTAAGAAATTAATTCTTAAAGTATTAATCTTATCTTTCCTTGCTTAGTTTTGTTTTACTAATTTTAGATTGATCAGACTGATGCTGGTAGTATGCAGCTGTTTACTAATGACACAAATATTGGATCGGGACTCAGTATTGGCAGATGCTCAATATTAAAGGACTTGGATTGGATCGCAAACAAAACAACAGCTGATCGGGACAGCCATTTAAGGCCCAAATATTTAGGAGAAGTTGTAGCAGAATTACTACATCACATCTACAGTACTGGACAAATGTATGTTTTTTGTTGGGCAGGCTTATCCTGTAAGATTCAATGCAATGTCATTCAAAATGACAGATCAGGTCACATTCATAATGTTTCTCATGTAGTGCTTGTCACAGATCAAAAGCCATCTCTGCTCATTGCTTTATTTGCAAGCACACAACAAAACAGTCACGCAAATAGTTAATTGCTGCCTATAGTACAATTTAAACCTAGGTCAGGCTACAAGAACTAAATGACTGGTCTTGAGTAAATGCTTGTTGTCCCGTCGGAAAGCTGTGGCACACTACACAACCGAGATGGGTTGTCACACACATGAAGATGAGGTATCACACATTACCTGATTCTGTCATTCAAAAACATTTTCCCATCCATCCAGAACAGTTCACTGTGAATGCAGTTACAAAATAGGTGCTCTATCATTTCTTGCTCCATGGTAGAGAAACTACAGCTTACATTACAAATGCATTTTGAAGTGATATGATTATAAGGATAATATTGATGAAGAATTGTGTATAAGCCTTCTTTCACTGAATTTAGAATTGTATATTTAGGTGGGTTGATCCAGGCACATTGTCATTTTCAATGGGATTTATTACCATACAGTAAATAAAATTGCATAGCAAAAAAAAAAGTGGAGCAAGTGGAGTTGGAAATCTCTACTGAAGTAAATTATCTATATGAGTGGGAGTCTCTTCTGGTTCATTCTCTTTTTCTTCACTCTTGAGCTAAACTCCTGTTGGCTGGTGCCAGGATCACTGTCAGATTTCAGTCTTGGCAAGTCTTGGACCGTTTCACACTACTCAAGTCCAGCCAGACTGGCCCGACGAAATCACACACATTTTACAAAATCTTATTAGGCTGTGACTGGTCTGGAGTCATCGGTCAGTCTTGAGCACATTCACACTACAGGGATGGTCCAATCAGGCTTAGAATGTGTTAAAAATCATAAAGTGTGACCTAGCCTTTAGGCTCTTTGTATGCAGATCCTTCTCCTCATTATGTAAACTAGTGGTTCCACTGTCATGCATGGTCTGCCAGGCTATTCAATGACAAAGAAGCAAAGAGAGAGCGCTCCACCCCTGAGAAAAGGTATGAAACCTTGAGTAGGATATCCAGAAATGTGAAAGCTTAATGTTTTAATGTGAATTAGAGCAGTGATCTCTCTATTTTACACATCTTTTATCAAATCAATCCTCATATTCTCCATAGAAGAGGATTTGGAAACCTAAGAAAAACCTAAGAAAAACAACTGTAAAAACAGTATTGTGTTCAACTTGAACTTGATCAATTTAAGAACTTGCCTCAGTCGTGTTTCTTTTACAATAGAAAACATTATATAATACATTCTGATTTGTCCCTTGTCATTGCCTGTTAGTGTATAAGTAATTTACCAGGCTAAAGCATACCATCACATTATTACAGTATGACATCATGTAATGCCTGTGAAAAAGTGTGGAGAGCAAAAAAGAGCAGGTATTTGTATGTCCCCGTTATCCGGCTTCATAGGAATTAAATCTCACCGGCATCCTTTGAATCATGGAATGCTGTATTTTATTTTCATTGCTGTTCCTTTCTTGAGAGTGACTATGTTTGCACAGTATTTGTGAAGTGTGCAATCAAAACTGATGAGGAGCATTGCCAATGACTCGTGATTATGGCAATTAGCCTTCCAGTATTGATATGAATGAATCAGGGGAGAATTCTGTTGTATTGGGAATGATGAACAAACAGCAAAAGGAATTGCCACCCAGCACACACAAATAGAAGCCTGCTCGACAATTCAGCACCACAGTGATGAAAATGGGAAGAATAACTTTCACCATCTGCCAGTGCAAACTGGAGGGAAATGCCTGCATACTAAGCACCAGGCATCCAACAATGGAAGTTGATGACACCCCACAGAAATTGCCTGAGACAGTTGATTACTACACTGCCCATGATGGTGTTTTTCCACATCCTGGAAATTGCAGTCATCAAGGCACATGTTTTATACAAACAGTGCATAAGATGATCAGCTGGTATCAGTTCTTCCTACAACTGGCGATGGCAAAGTTCATAAAGGCCAGGGAATCAGTGTATGGAGGATCAAAAACTGCTACATTAAAAATGAATCGCAAAATTCTTCATTATTTACTGTTCTGCTTGGAATAATAATGGCGCAATAAAATGTTAAAGTGAAGGTTTAATTATAAATAGCAAAATTGAAATTCAAAGAGAAATAGAAAAGGTGCCACTGTAGCCTCTCCATCTAAGGCCGGCCCTCACATGGCACTGACTGATAAGAGGGCCAAATTGAAATGGTAAAAGCCAAATGAAAATGGGAAATAGAAATGTGAAAAACTGAATATTTTGAGCTTTTGAATTTAACACTTTGTTTAGATGAGGCTCAGTGGTTGGCATTGCTTCAATGCAAGAAGCACCTGGGCTTGATTTTCGGCCCCAGCCTTTTTGTGTGCCTTTTGCATTTTCATGGACAAGCAAGTCAGGGGGATTGGAGACTCTAAATTGCCTATATTGTCAATCTGTGTTAGCTCTGCAATGAACTGGTGACCTGTCGAGGGTGTCTCCTTGCCTTCCGCCCAGTGCATGCTGGGACATGTTGGGCTAACCCTAAACCCTAAAAAGGATTTAGCAGATACAGAAAATTCTATTTCTCTTTTGAATTTAAAGGCATACTGAGTAGGATTTTGCCAGTTGTGGCTTGTAAACACAACTTTCAAAGTTGACCCTTCCTCCCTAGCTCAACAAGACGCAAAGCAAATGCCCCTTCTGAATGCGGTTGCCAGAACGGTACAAAACGGAAGAACAGTAGGGCGAAAACACCAAGCACACAAGTCTCGTTCCAAAACGAGAGTGAATCTGGGGTTGGCTTTCACCCATTAGCGAGTATTGAAGGACAGAATGGGGATGAAGAGCGATGCAGAGTTGGCCTGTTTTCTGTTTGACAGGTAGGTACCGGTTAACTTAGCTAGATATGTAGCTACCATAGCCATAGCCAGCATGGCTTTTAGATATGAAACGATTCAGCAGTGGTTTTGGTTGCAGGCGGACACACCCATTGCTAAACGGTTGACGCCCAGAAATGTCCCAAACATTCAGAAATAAGAAAATCCAGGCAGAAGGCAGGGTCTCTGCAGACACACACTGTCACAGACTAGCAATGGGCCATAAGTAATGATTGAGTAGGATCATTTTTATAGAATAAAAAAAAAATTGAATAATCAATCAGTGCCAACACAAAACTCGGTGAAAAGAAAATGTTTTATTGTTCTCTTGCTTCTACTATCAGGAAATGTTCAACCTAACCCTGGCCCAGATTTTAATTGTTTGAGTACCCCTTGTGATTTCAAAGCTAGATCTGGGCTTGGTATTATTCACCTAAATGTCAGAAGTCTACTTCCTAAATTGGATCTAGTGAAAATCTGGGCAAAATCATCTGATACTGATATTCTTGTTTTGTCTGAAACTTGGCTAAACAAATCTATCACAGACAAAGACATTGCAATTAAGGGTTACAATGTTTTTCGTTGTGACCGTCCCAGAAAAGGTGGTGGCGTTGCCATTTATATAAAAAAACAAATTTCATGCTACCCTCCTATCATCAGTATCTTTCAGCAGATAATTTGAACTTCTTGCCTTGAAATTGTAACTTCTTAAGGGCCATTTTATCACTGTTGTAGGTTGTTATAGACCCCCCTCAGCAAGCAGTGAGGCTTTATCATCGTTGAGTAAACAACTATCAACCTTAGATTTTAATGAGATTCTTCTTGCTGGAGATTTTAACTGGGACTGGTTGTCCTCTGTCTCTGACAGTTTTAAATCTACCTGTGACTCATTTAATCTTACACAACTAATTAATAGCCCAACTCGTCCGAATCTTAAATGCCCAGAGAAATCCTCTCTTCTTGATCTATTTTTAACAAATGCTTCTCATAAATATTCGGATATTGGTATTTTTGCAAATGATATGAGCGACCATTGTGTTATAGCTACAGTCAGACAAGCTAAGCTCCCAAAATCAAGACCACAAATTGTTCTTAAATGAGATTTTAAGCATTTCTGTGAGCAAGCTTTTCATCATGATTTGTGGGACTTTGACTGGAACAAGATCTCTCTCATTAATGATGTAGAACTGGCTTGGAAATACTTTCATGATGCTTTTACTAATATTATAAATAAACATGCTCCCTTGCGCAAATTTGAGTGAAAGGCCGAAACAATCCTTGGTTTTCCCCTCAGCTGTCCAGTCTACTAAAAGAAAGGGATGTTGCCTGGGCTAAGGCCAGAAAATCCAAATCCCAGGCTGACTGGCTGATTTTTAGACAACTCCGAAATCGCTTTACCTCTCTCATCAAAAAGGCTAAATCTGAGTTCTACCTTTCTAAAACTACTAGTAACTTAAATGATCCTAAGAAATTTTGGAAACTAATAAAATCTTCATTTGGGAGTGTAACCACGAATGAGTTGCCAGCCTGCACTGTAAAAGACTCATGTACTCTAACTGATAAATCAGCCATTCTTAACTGCTTTAATGAACATTTTGTTTCTTCAGGTTCTTTATTTGAGTCTTTACATCCAGATCCAAAACCTAATGAGCAGAGGGTTTACTCTTCACCACCCCCAATTAATTCTATGGTTCAACCATTCAATCTTACTCCTCTTGATGTGATAGAGCCTTAAAGCAATTGGATCCTAATAAATCTGCAGGTCCTGACAAGCTTGATCCTTACTTTCTCAAGTTAGCTGTAGACTTTATAGCAGAACCTCTGACTCATATGTTTAATCTTACCCTTTCCAACAATGAGATTCCTAACATATGGAAATCTGCCTATGTTCTCCCTTTGCTGAAAGGAGGTGATCCCTCAGTTGTTAATAACTACAGGCCGATCTCTAAATTATGTGTTTTAGCTAAAGTCCTTGAAAAGTTTGTTAGTGAACAACTTAAAGAATTTTTAGACACAAATGGTATTCTATCAGTCAGGCTTTGGAAAACAACACAGCACAATAACCGTTGCTATTAAAGTGGTGAATGACATTATTGAGGCACTGGACTGCAAAAAATATTGTGCGGCTCTTTTTATTGATTTGTCCAAGGCTTTTGACACAGTTGACCATGTCACCTTGGTGGATAGACTCTACAATATTGGCTTATCTGGGCATGCTGTAAGTTGGTTTTCAAATTACTTGTCAGCTAGAACACAATGCATCCAGTTTGCTGGGTCTTCCTCTTCCTTCCTCCCTGTATCAAAGAGCGTGCCCCAGGGTTCCATACTAGGACCACTGCTGTTCTCCATATATGTAAATAATCTTTGTGATAATTTATCAAATGCTGTGTTTCATTTTTATGCAGATGATACAGTTATCTATTGCTCATCCCCTTCAGTAGTACAAACCCTTGAATTCCTGCAGTCTGCCTTTGATGTTGTTCAGTCCCATTTGACTCAATTTAAGCTGGTGTTAAATGCAGACAAATCCAAATTCATGCTATTTTCAAATGGCAAAGAGTTACCATCTAATCTTCCTAAGATCTCAACTGCTCAAGGGGTTGAAATTGAAATGGTCACAACATATAAGTATTTAGGTATTATTATTGATCAGAATTTGTCGTTCAAATCACGCATTGAAAACCTTGTTTCCAAGCTGAAACTTAAATTAAGTTTCTTTTTTAGGAATAAATCCTGTTTCTCCCTCCAGGCAAGGAAACACTTGATTTCGGCAACTTTTTTACCTTTATTGGACTATGGCGATCTGCTCTTTATGAATGCACCTGACCAGTGCCTAAAGAAGTTGGATACTGTATACCATTGTGCTTTACGTTTTATTACTGGCTGTGGCAATCTCGTACACCACTGTACTCTGTATGCTGCTGCTAAGTGTCCATCTCTGTATGTCCGCAGACTTTCGCATTGGTTGGCTTTTATATATAAATCTCTCCTTGGGCTGGTTCCTCCTTATCTGTGTACATACATGTGTAAAAACCAAAATCAATATGGCCTGCGCTCTCACGATATTCTACAGATGTTGGTCCCCAGAGTTAGAACAGAATTAGGCAAAAATACGCTTTAAATACGCTGCCCCTTCTTCCTGGAATAATGTACAGAAGGACCTGAAATTGTCAGAGCTGATTACTATGGGGGAATTTAAGTCAATTTTAAAGGATCGAGAAAATTGACTCTTGGTCAATGTGATTGCTCCTAAATTTTCACTGAAATCGTTTTAGAAAATTGTACCTGTTTATGCATCATAACTGGATTTTTGTCCTTGACCTTGTATTGCATATTAACTGGATACTGTGTTCTCTCGTTTGTAGTGTGTGACAGTTGTATTTGTCTGTTTGTATTGTTTGTGTCTATTGTTGTAACAACGTTTATGCTGCTCTCTTGGCCAGGTCACTCTTGAAAAAGAGATTTTAATCTCAATGAGGCTTTTGCCTGGTTAAATAAAGGATATATATATATATATATATATATATATATATATATAATCTAATATAATATAATTCTGTCCGGCTCGTACTCTTTTTGTTTTGGAACAAAACTCCCCTCTTCTCTACTACTTCTCATATTGATTGAATAATTAATTGAACTGTATGCATCTGTGTATTTGAGTGTAATTTCCGCCTTGAGCAACATAACGCTGATGATGGCTTATAGCTGAAACGTTATAGCCGTTGTTTGTGCTCACTAGCTGCCCATTTATTAAAAAGACAAAAGGACTGAGTGCTGGCTTTTCTTTCTACAAATATCAGTTTTGGCCATGCACCTGAGGAGGATCTTTTTTTGATCGAGTTGTGCTCGCACTTGGCGGAATTTGGACTCCCCTCCCATTGGAATTTCAAGACACTCCCAATCTCCCTCCCCCACCTACTGCCCACCCATTCCTTTCTCCAAACATTGCAGCTGCTCAACGATGGAGGACTGTGCTACGAGGGAGTGACCAGTATCGCAAGACACTTCAGCTATGACTGCTAAAAGGGCTCACTTTCAAGAATCAATCAAAATAATCAATATATCATATATTCTCACCTTACTGATGCTGCCATTATAAATCTTACAAAATCAACATATGTAATTATGCAAAACATTCTCTAACTAAAAGAAGAGAAAGTCATTTGAGGTCACGGGGCACTGAACACGTGATTCCTCTCAGTCTCATTTGATGGGTGTGGACTTTTCCAGCATGAGAACAAAACAGATCTCTCTCATCCAACTGCGCCTGGCCTGGCTCAAATGTTAGTCTGCATGATGTCCCTGCAGATAATTACAAGCAGCTTGATGCCTTTCTTCAAATGAATCTGCAAAAGTCATCACTGAGTCATCACTCATGAAAATGGAAATCAGAACCATCAGCACAGCGTTGTTGGCTGTGGTCACAACATTGCAATACAGCAATTTTATACAGGCAGATACTTTTAAAAGTGCAGCAGTTCTAATACACTATAATTAAAATTTACCACCTAATTTGCATGGAGAATTACAGTATCTGTTTTCCAGTGTGCTGCTGTAGCATAAAGCGTGGCTCATCACCACCGCGGCCAACATTTTACCACCAGATGGCGATGTGATAAGAGGTGACAGACATCGCTGCATTTCCCGGTAGCCAAATCGAGAATAGCAGCTGAATTCAACGTAAACCGTTTGGGACTTGTGTGGCACCATTTATGTTCGGTTCCACACTTCACCCGCACTGCAACACAAACACATATCTATGCCAACAACAGTCCAGATCCAAAGTTCATTTTTACCTGCTTCACCTGTAGTATAATCATTTTATGAATTCCTAATGTGGTTGGGTTGATGGTAACAGACCAAGCAAAATTGGCTTAAATGCTTCCACTCAGCACATGTAGCAAGTTTCACAATGATTAGACAAAGTACGAAAGAAAAGTGTTCATGCCCTTAGAGTGTCCCGCTGAGACTAATTGGGGTAAAGACATGGATTCATCCTGGTGGGCAGACACATGAAAACAGACACATTACGTCTCCACAAATGTGTTATGGAGTAACAGTGCTTGAGATATTTGAGCTTGAGATATGGACTGTAATTCTATGAAGCACAGTACAAACAAATCTTCCATAATCATATATCAATTAACAAAGCAGGTAAGAAATGAGGGGGTAAGGATGCTCTTAATCAGCTTGATTCTCAATCACTTTGCCATCCGGTTCGCCACAATCGTCCCTTACAAGATACAACGCTGCACTGTTTTCCTTTGTAAAGTGGACATCAGGTAAAGTTCATTGGCTTACAGTCACATAGAAGATGCTCATTGCTCTGACACTCCCTTATGTGACAAGCTTGACGATGCAGACCTCACCTTCTACTTTCAACACCGATGTCCGCTGTAAAACACACACTGCCGATCCAATCCTGCTAAAAGGCCCCACTCATTCCAAATTGCAGCTGCAAGAGTTGAATGAATTGTAAAAGACTCTCTAACTTGGCAACATTTCTATCTGCCTTCAAGGACTCTCTACAGGCATTCTTTCATGTACTTACAGCTGGGTTCCAGCTCAATAACAGCACTAACAAATCTTTTTTGATAGTGCTTTTGTTTGTTTTATTGGCTTTCAGCTCTGTCTTGATTGTTCTTGCTCATCTTAAGTCTCCAATACCATGTCTGTTGCTCCCAGATGTACACTGTCTCTTATGTTATTTATATTTGAATTAACACTTGTCTTGGCCTTAGTCTGTTCTGCTGTGCTTCATATTGCTCTTCTGCCCACATTTCTGCTGGCAAATTGTTTATTGTCCTTTGTTCCCTCTCTGCAGTTTGTTTTGTCTTTACTCTCAATATTGAGTGTCCCATTACGTTTTCATAAAAGGAGGAGTTTATAAAACTGACACTGCATATTGATAATCATTGACTTTCCAATTGGAATGTGTTATATTTACTATATTTGAATATATGTCTTATATTGTCAAATTACTTCTCCTCCAGCAACAACATGCTATTCAAAAGCTGAGTATTTGTATATAATGCATGCAGCTACCTATAAAAATATAAGAAATTAAAATTGACCTGAGCAACACAATGCAAATCAAATGTTCTCTTTTTAAGTTATGGTGTCCCATGCTCACACAGTTTAAAGCCAGACAGCTGACTTCTACCTGTAGCTGTTATCAGACAATGGAACCTAAATGGAAGCATCCCGGCACATCAGCTGGGATGATAAGACAATGGTAAAATGGATGATCAGACGATAAGAAATGCTTGAAGCATGAGTAAAAAGATATGAAAAATGAAAGGCCAACTGAAATCACCGCCATCTCTTCACCTTATCACTAATATAAAATATCACATAGGCTACATAAATGCATGAGTAAGCTTCATTTCTTGGATTACGACCATTCCAAGCTATTGCTTTTGATCAAGGTAATGGAGTGCGCTGTTTTTTTTAAATGTATTTCTTTTCTTTTTTTATTACGGTATAGCCTATCAAAGAGACTTAACCTGACCTTGATTGTGCTTTAGACAGAAAACAAAACTACGGGGCAATAATTTCAGTCATCAAAAACTTGGGAATGTATTTATTATGGAATATTTATCAATACACAGGATAAGATGTTACTATCCCTTGTGCCATAATTATGTGTGCCATATATTATATTGGTCATAAACATTGTGCTATGAAAGATGATGCGGTATATGATAGGTAATGAATCCTCTCTGTTATAGCGTAGCTTAGATGATATGTGGTTATTTATAAGTTTTAAAAAAGGATTTCTCCAGCAATTACAGCTCATCACAGGTTTGTTATTGCAACCCACTCACTGATCTTTTATGTATTCATATGTCCTGTGACAATATAATGTGCTAAAAGTTACTCTTTGAGCATTGATGAATACATCTTTGTTTGTTTGTTTGTTTGTTTATTTATTTAAGAAGGGACAATGCACATTAATTAACATGAGCACTTAAGTCCATCATGTAAAAGTGCCAGATTTAGCCGTACAGGCTAGTTTTCATCTGCAGTCCCTGGCAGGTTGAAAAACATATAAAAAACATTAAGAGAAAACATACATGAACACATAGGCACATAAACACATAAACACAGGCAAAAGCACATAAACATAGACAAATAGTAAAACAATGACATAACCACTACTCCAGATTATGACAGCAGTCCCTGGCAGGTTGATATTCCATTACTATTTTTTTCATTTTAATCAATTGTGGCAACTCCTTGGTCTCGGGGATCATCATTTGTTTGTTTGCTGTTTCAAGCCTTCAGGGAGGGTAATAGAAAGTAGTTTTTGCCTGACGGAGGATCACCATAATTCATAAGAGACGTAAAAATCCCTCAAACTAAAAAAAAAAGGAGCCAATTAAGTCAAAGCACAGCAGTGGCACGAGAGTGAAGAGGATGACTTCATTTGAAATAACATTTTGTACTGGGAGAGGATTAGGCTGTTAGAGAAGAGTGGACACTTACTAATTGGAATGCTGGTTTCATATTGTTTGGAAATATAGTCGCCTTGAAATAACAAGATTGACAACATGAGAAAAGAGCCAGTGGAGAAAGCCTGTAATGCTACATGACTGTGAAAGCTGCCTTTTTGTGAGGAGAGAAAAACACTATTTTTGGAGACAACAAAGATGTAAAAAAAAAAAAATCTGTCTGATATGTCAATTTATGTGTTTTAGTGCCATGTGCATCTGCTCAACTCTCTAATGGAATTCTAAAAGATTTAAATGTATTTATCCTCACAAACTCACTGCCTTTGGAAGAAACTCAGCAAGCCCACGTATGGAATAGTTTCATCTCATTAAATGTTATTTTCTCTGTAACAATACTGGTGGAAACATATTTTAACAGAACTGTTTTTTTTTTTTTTATGTAACAAAGGTCAACCATCTACAAGATGTGCATTTTTATGTTTACAAATTGCTCTTCCATCTACATCAACTTCAAATAAGAAAGCATTGCAATAAAACTAGGTATTGGTTTGACTGAATTTTGAAGGACGGACCAGAGACATTTGCCTGTGGACTGAAGACAACCTTTTGAAACACAAACTGTTCTTATGATCACATTTAACACCACGGTTTATACAGTGAACTCTAAAAGTATTTTGACAGTGTTACATTTTTTGGCTCTATATTACTACTTTAGATGTCAAACTACCCAATGACATTGATCTTACAGTGCAAACTGTCAGCTTTAATGTGAGAGTATTTTCACCTTTATTAGATGAAATATAAGAAAATGCACCCAAAAAAAAACCCCTCTATATCAGGGTTCCCAAAGTATTTGGTGTTTTTGTCTCTGGATGAACATGCATTATGAACTTAACAACATTATAAAATGCAATAGTCAGACCATAAATAGTTTTTTCAGATACTCTTTTCTTCTGATCTATAGTAACATCAAAATATAGTCAAATATAAGGACTTATATGGGAGGTGGCAATTGAATCCAACCCTTCTTAAGAGCCTTCAAACATTCACAATTAAAAAGTGTTCTAACATACATAGCCTACATACATACATTTATTTTTGGGCTGAGATGTAGGCACAGCACCATACGTTGATGTCATTGCCCTGATGTTAAACATTTTAAAGTGCACCTGCCTGGAGGCTTGGCCCGGACGGCTCAGCCATCACTAGGGACACCTAGTCTTGTTTTTGTCTACTTTCACTTTTGTTTGTTTGTTTGTTTTTTACCTATTCTCATCTGTATGCATTATTCTTTTTGAAATACTTATTATCTTCACAACACTTTTAACCATTGCTATCATATTTGCAACTTGTTATTAATATGTTGCTATCTGGTATCAAACCTCCTAAATTAATAAGATCTGCTGTAAATCTCAAGACAATGTACTGTAAATTTGCATAATCATAAAGATAGCATGTAAGCCAATGAAAGGGGAATCAAAGTGTCATTGCATTAAGGTTACTTCAGGGTCAATAGATAAGCAGCAAGGGGACTGAACTTCCTGAAGAAACTTGATCTCTGATTTGGCTTCATTCTAGACGTGTGTGTGCTCTATCTTTAACTACTCTGGAGTAGAACTGTTTTCTTTTTCACATTTGAGTCAACGCTGGCCCGATCCAACAATCGAAACCGCTGTGAAATTTTTGTCTCCTGTGCAGCTTAAAGGTGTAATGACGCACAGCTGTCTGCCTACAAGCCACTTTGAATTTAAACATATAGAGTGAGAGAGACAAGAGCTGAGCACCCAGTTAACCGAACTGAGTCACCACAATGTGACAATGTAACCAGACAACCAGAGATTCGTCACAGTGACGTAACAACTTACACTGTGACAACCGGAAAATATAAATTCCAGGATCCATTGCTACAACGTAACTTAGTAACATAGTAAGTTGCTAGTCCATGCATTGGACCACAAATTGTTAATCATTCAAATTTAATCATCGATAACACCATAATAAACTACTGTCCAAGTATTGTTTGGGATAGGAAAGTCTATAACTGTAATGTAAATACTTAAGCAATATTACACGAGAGGGAGTGCTGTTGTACTATATATAAGCACGGCTGTGATTCGGTAGATAATCACAGCCTATGTGTGAACGCAGCCTAATCAAGGTTATATTAGAACACATGTGAAGCAGAGTGATACCTATAGTAAAAAGTCCCAGTGCTGTTATACTGTATCAGCACTCATGGAATGCCTCTTGTCCAATCAAATTACTTGACCGGAACTAACTGTTGTATAATATTGCAATAGTAAAGCTTACAATATATACATTATGTGTAACAAAAGACTTACAGTGTCCCTCACTCGTGTGTGTGATGGAGTCCTTCAGTCAGTCAGTGCCAGCAAAGCCACACCGCTGCACTTACTGCTATATGGCAACTCTCTTGGCCAATGGATTACTACAGATAGCAACCAGGGTTACGATTGTATTTAATATCAAAACAACATGAATCAACTGTTGTAGAATCATGCATTGACATGTAACTGTAACTATGTAACTAGTAATGTCTGTGTAGCTTCATTTCAGTCATCCAGATAGTAAGATGTCGAAATAAAAATGTAAAACAAAATCCGATCAAAATCCGATGAAGCCTCTCGGATAAGTGGTGAAACATCTTCAACTCTTAATTTTAAGTCTAGTGGATTTTGTTTTTATTTTTTTTATATGTAACTAGCATTGCAGCTAACAGCTGTTGACAATGTTAACTAGTCTAAAGCCACAAGGTTTTACCTAACGAGAATCATTTCCATAACAATTACTGAACAGCTGGTCATGTACTCGCCTCCAAGAACACAGTCAGCAGCTGCGTTCAGCATCGTCAGAGAGGATAAGACCGGAATTCGGCAATTTTGCCTTCAAAACAAAAGCATAAAATTTATCACTTTTGAAAAAAAATTTTTTGGGGTGTATACAGAACATTTTGGAACATAGCATTGGTTGTATTGGTTGTCTCTATTTTCAGTTTGGGACTTTGAATTACTTAAAAATTAAACTTTGAAAACTCTGTCCTTTTTCTTTTATTATGATCACACAAATTACACACTAGAAGAATAAACAAAAAATGACTATAATATAAAGACTGGGTAAATTTCCCAGTTAAACATTTTCAATTGGGAGATTAGAATTATCTTGGTCTATATCTTCATCTACAGTAGGTGATTAGTGAATCAAGAACATACCAGTAAATTATTAATTATAGAAAATGTTTATCCTCTCATTGGGTTTCTTCATAATTTACAGTTAATCTGAACAACTAGCCTGTCACCGGATGATAATTTGACTGGTAACATTAGATATTTACAATCAGAACACGCAACTACAACATGGTGAGTTGGTAAATCTGAAATGGGGAGTGGAGGTTAATAAAATTACTACCATAGAATATAGCCACAACATGTTAGCTCGTAAGACATTAAAATATCAAAAGGTCCAAACAGGTTATGTTGCTGTTACGTAAAACGTTAGCTAGGCAAGCATTCTTCCCACGTTCATAGTAAAAGCAGCACTTTCTCCTGCACAGCCAGTAGCAATTAGAAAGAAGAGAGACTGGTTGGTGATGATGCTGAGGATATGGAGATCCTTCCTATCGGGCTAAGTGACTCATCCTGCCTTCAGCTGTTTGACAGGCAGGCAGAAACCCGCTAGCTTGTTTGTACCTGTCATGTCTGTCACTGAGACCATCATGCTCGATACGCTTACAGAGTCAGTGTGTGCGCCTGTGTGCGCCTGTGTGTGTGTGTGTGTGTCTGTTAAAGGTCTCAGATTTACCTTAAAGATGCAATATTTTCCTGTGGTACTTCAGGAGGAGTCTGGATAAGATAACTGAATAACTCTGTTAAAAGCACATGAATGTTGGGTGACACCATAGATCTCATAAAATGCTAATGGGGAAGGATTTTCTTTTCATGGTTTCTTTTATGGCAGAGTAGACTTCGAAGGCTACACTGTGCTGTAGATACTGCACTGCTTGTCTCTCCATTCTATGACTGGTTCCTGCCAAGCTATCTATTATATCATTTGGAGTAAAGCACTGGCAAGGTGTTCTTTTTTATCATCTCACAAGGAGTCCTTCTTAGAGGACAGAAATAATATTGGCTTGAATTCTCACAAACTGGGTGGTTGTGGGGAGGTCCAGTTACACTGGGACACAATCCATGCAATTAAAAAGAAATGAGCAAATAAAATCAATGTGGATCGCTTACACTGTGGTGTCAAAGGACTCAACAGAGGACAGCACAAGCCTAAATCTTAATTAGTAGGAATAATATGTAAATAGGCACAGCTGAGAAGAGTATGCAATAAGGGAATACAAAGTAATTTGCAAATTGCGTCACACTGGAAGATAGAAAAAGATCATTACTTAACATTAAATCCATGAATATTATACAGGGAATTGTGGTTTTGGGTTGCCATTAATTTTGCGCGCACAGGGTAAGTAATTGCTGAATTTATAATTTCAAACGCAAATTTTCTAATATTATTAAACACAAATTTTTAAATATCTTTCATGCTTTGCCTGTATACTGATGTCACGTGCCTGTCAAGAATGGCTTTGATCATGGTGTGAGTCTAAAACACTGAGGAGGTGGTACAGTAGGGCAGTGAATAATAACATAAATCCTACTCTCTCTCTCTCTCTCTCTTTTTTTTTTCTTCCGAGGGTATTTTAACAAGGTGCTGACAAGAAAAATGATAATGATGTGTCTGTCATGATACGGAGCTGGGTGAATTTGTCATGCTGGCAGGTGACTGATGGTCTGGTGTCATTCATTGGCCAAACCATGAATTCTCTCTCTCTCTCTGTCTTGCTCTCTCTCTTTCTCTCTCTCTTTCTCTCTCTCGCACTATCTCTCTCTCTGTCTGTCATACACACACACACACGCATAAACACACAATGGCTTGAGAATCAGGATGCCAGAAACAATCAGTACAGGTAAAGCAAGTAAATCACGTCCTTCACCAAGTTCATGCTCATTGTTCACTGACAGTGTCTTCCATTTGCAGGTTGGCACACGTCATGAAGCCGTAACTGCAGCCTTTACAAATTGTAAACTACTGTACTGTAGCAATAACTTTGAAATGTATGTTATGCACGCTCTAATAATTTCTCCCTCGTGTTCTGCTTACTGATATATAGGCTGCATCAAAGTATTCACTAAGGTCATGTTTGTTTCGATGCTACGCAGCTTGCAGTAACCAATCCTTGTGATCAGTGACATATTTATTCCATTCTCTCCAGTAACACTAGTAAAAAAGCCACTGTGTGACTTGTCTTGACATCCTAATATCTAAACAGCTTAATGTTATGTGTGGTTATCATGCAGACAGGATACAGCAATTAATTAGATTGCACGCTTTTATTCTCTAGCTTTTAAGTCCTTTTGATTTGCCTGGTTATATGTATGTCTTGTGTTTTTTTCTGGTTGTGTTGATGTTCTATGTTTAGTGTGATTTTATATTATCTAATAGGTTTGTGCAGAACTTTGATCAACTCCTGTTGTTTTTAAATGTGTTTTATTAGTAAATTGGACTTGACTAGATCCATGCCTACAGCTCAAAATGTTTTCTATTTTTATCCATCTATTCTCTCTTATACATTTTAATAGACACTATGTAATAGGGATAGGGAATGTAAGACTAATACTCTAACACAACTCTTGCTGTTTTGAGACAAACAGAATTCTGCCAGTTCTGTAAGAAGGTAGAATTTCAGCTTGTTAAAATTGTTCACATAATTATTCAAGATTGTGCACAATAGGATGAGACAGAGAAAGAAGATGAGTATTATATGGAGTATAACAGTTAAACTTCTCAAAAATCTGAATGTTACTGTTAAGAACAGATTTAAGATTAAATGTCAAATGTCATTGACAACAGCAGCATTATTTGCAAGTACAATTTTGGATCTGTCTTCATTTTGGTGCTATAATTCAATTGCATTCATGTAGCCACAGTATGATGGGAGTCACCTGGCGCGTGTACACACACACACACACACACACTCAATATTGCAAATATTATGTTGTAATTAGCTCTCTGCTCCTCCTATCATGTTGATCATTATGATAAATGATTCTCTTTAAGTGAAAGCTAACACTTTAGATTACTGCTTCCATTCCAAACAATTACATACAATTACAAAAGTTTACCTAATTTGACACTGCTGATTCTGTTGCTACCAATTAGCCTATAAATCACCTGACTATGAAAGAATGTTAACTAGCCAGATTGCAGGATTCAGCACAGTTTCAGAAAAAAGACAACCAATGTCTAATCTGTCTTTCTCAAAATATTCATGGTTTCTGTTCAACAACTCCCTGTATTATACTTTGTTAGAGGCACAAGAGGTAGGTAGTGCATACAACATTCAGGGCTCTAGTTTCGTGATGATGCATGATGGGGCTTTGCGCCGGCAAATTGGCATTTTGGTTGGGTGCCCATTTGGTATTTTGGTGACTCGGCGTGAACTTGACTGCGCCGAAGTAGGAGGTGCAGTAGGGGGTGTGTCAGTATCGATCCAGCAGCACAGTACAATTTTAGCGTCAAGGATCAAGGATTTGCGCTTGCGCCGCCCGCCTGCTCAGACCAGTTTAAAAGCTCAAGGCGCAACTGTGTTCTGTGCTATTTTTGTGGCTTTACCAAGTGATTCGCACATGAACAGATCCTATGCAAAAGCTTACCAACCATTTTGTGGATCATATGTTGGCCAATTTGACTTTGATATAAATCCCCTTCATTCTAACTATATACATTATGGAGGCGTATGCATCATAGATGTCAGGGACTGGCTGGATGCCTCCTCACATAGCCAAACTGTCTCTGCGGTTCACTGGCACCTTCTGTTTGGCTCTTCACCTAATATCATTGAACTGTTTCCTACACTGGGCGACAGTTCTCGTACCACCAGAGCAGCACACTAAGCAAATGTGTTTTCTCCTCCCAATCTAATTTAATTTAAGGTGCTGTATATTCGCTTGTGGCGATTCTGCACCTCCTGCACAAGGACATCAGTTTTCTCTTGAGAGAAGCTTTGGTGGTGGAACTACTCCGGACTGTTCTCTCCATCACTATATTGTCAGCACCGTGGCGCAGAGCGCACAGCATTTAATAGGGAAGGAGAAGAGATGATTTGATTGGTCATGATGACGCCAGGCCCTGCCACACCTTTTTCACGTATTCCTTGTAATCCCACTCTGACTCTAACTACTCTGCAGGTGCATCGCTGGCCATGAAATTACCAAACATTAGTCGCCACGCTCTGCGCCTTTGACTGCACTTTGTGCAAAGATTCAAAAATACCCCCACGAATGATGTCCTTGACTTGGCCAATCAGCAACAAATATTTCACTTCGTTTTGAGCCATAATTGTAGTTCCCCTTTGGCCAATCAGTGTAATTTTGAATGCTGCAATGCAGCGGTGAGATGCGTTATTTCCCCAAGTTTTGTCAAACTGTGTTTATGTATTGTGTAATTTTGAAAATGCTGTAATGGAGCAATGACACGCATCATTCCCCAAAGTCCGATCAATGGTGTCCGAGATATTCTGCGTGATGGACGGACGGACCATGGCCGATCCATAGTCCCTCCCCCGATTTCATTGTGGAGGAAAATAAAACTCGCTCAAAGTTGCAAACCTGAAAGTTGTACACCAGAAGAAGAAAAATCATCTGTTTTCAGTGTCCACTAGGAGGGACCAGAACTGACTTGGCTGTTTGGTATTCTGTTTTTTGTTTAATAAAAGCAGGGCAAAGACAGGGAATAAAAGGTTTTACCTCAGTGACCCTGATTCATACAGACTCTAGTTAAAAACTAGATAAAGGGCCTTGAATCTCCTTTCTCCTGTGGTCTTGCCAATCAATGCTATTGATAGTGACATTTAAGCATGAGCAAAGTCTACAGGTAAATGTCATTGAGTGCTCTTACAAAATGAGGGCTGCACCTTTACAAAGTCTGATGTAACCTTCTCTAATAAATGATGATTTGGGAGAAAGTCAATGAGAGACTGTGTATGGGGCCAATCCATAAATTTCTATAATTTAAAGATGTGCTCCAGTGGTGAGAACTGACCTGTGATACATTTAGAAGTTGTCTCTAAAAGGCAAATCAATATTTCTTGCAAGCTGCATGGTAAGCAAATCGAAATTCTTTAGCAACAGATAATGAATACAAAATGTCAGTAGACATCAAAAAATGAATCTTTCATTGTGAAAATAAACATCCCCAGGGTTCCACATTTCTAATTACAATACCAACAACACTAGAAAGAAAACTAGTGCAAAATTAAAAATCCACTTTCTCTATACCTCAAGGGTGTCTTTGTCTAACCAGATTTATCATTCCATGGCAACAACAGTTTTTCCCATTACTGTCAAGTACAACGTCCCTTTGCGGCAATAGATTTGCCTCCTCACAACTGAACAAGACACAAACTTTTTAACACATGTCATAAAGCTGTGAGACATCTCACTCAGTGCACGGGGGCCTGTGTTGATCTGAGACTTCAGCAGCACGTCATCTGATGATTCCTCGAACGACAGGCCTGTCACAGAACAGCCACCAGCTCAGAAGTGCAGCTCGCCTGACACACAATCTTCAGGGATGTCTCTTAAAAAAACATCGGCCTATTTTTTTTTTATCTGTCGGTGGGGGTGGGAGGGTGGGATTGGGGTACATAACAAATAAAGCATTGGCCTACAAAAGATCCAGAGGGAATGCTCTATGTGCCTCCTTGGTATCCATTTAACAGGAGGGCTTACAGCAGCCAGCTACTTAAGGCCTAACTGAAGTGCTATATTACTCACCAAGCTCAGCTGGAAACACTATAGAAAATGTGTTTGCCTAGGATCTGCTCTCCTTTATCAATCCCAAACAGCAGGGACCAGAGCTTTAAGCTCTATGCCAGGGTTCCAGCGATAGCAAACAACATTTCAGACAGAAAAAAAGGGAATGGTTGCACAAATAAGATTTCAGTTTTGTCTCTGGAAATCCTTTAAAGCTGAATCTAACATAGCACATCCTACTGTATTCCCACAGAGACTATTCAAAGACACCGCCTTGGAAAAGTAACATGCAGACTCAGAAGTCAGAACTCAAGTGTGCACACAGACAGACAGACAAAGGACAGACACGCCTATGCACACACACACCTAACAAAGAAGACAAAGGGAAAGCGAGGAACAGATGCAAGGGCACTCAATTTCAGTGAGAATTTAGTATTTTTTTCTTTTTCTTACCAATGAAGAGGTTCCATTCAGCGTCTAGGTCTGCCTGGTTGGCTAGACAGCCCCTCATAACGTTATGACAGTAGTTGTGGCAGGGTTTCAGCCCCGGCATGCCACGACAGTATGGACAGTACAGCATCTTGGTCAAGGCTCTGATACATGCTGGAACTACATTCACCTATGGAGCAAAGAGAGATTCTTCAGTTACGTCAAGACTTGTCTCATCCAGTTCATTAAGCAGCAATTTCATGATGGCAAAGCTATAAGATTCCTAATGTAACTTGGAGAGAGAAGTTGTGATAAAATACAGTAGTGTTGCATGCCACAAGTGCCCTCTTGAGACATTTTCATATTGTACACAACAGAGTTTTCCACAGCAAACATTGTACAACACATTCAATGTAGATGTAGCATCACAGAGCAATGGTAAAGAATTCAGTTCCCATTTCAAACTTCGGCTGGAAAAGTCAGAAGCTTTTTCGACTTCTGACAAACATCTCCACACTACATCACATCTCCTGAAGCTTGCAACGTGAAAGCCCACCAGATAAAATGGTATGACAGGATGAGGTTTACAACTCTGTCCATCCTGATTCTTTCTGAAGGCTGTGTCTTTTGTTGTTGGGCCATGTCATTGTGCTGGCTTGAGTGAAAGCGACAGGATTCTCACATCTGCTTCCCTTCAGAGGTGGGGATGCAGAACGAAGGGTACATCTGATAATTGGCCTGTCAGCCTCTGTATTCATGCCTGACTTTAGATTTTGTCCAGCACACACTCTAGAGACTGCTATGGGAAGTTTGGCAGATAGGTCAGTGGTAGTCATGAGAAGGACCATACAACAGCAGAGTCAGAGTCATGCCCTGCATATAATAGGGTGGCCTGTGGCACAAGAAGCAAACCAAACAAAATGATCTACTCATCAAAGAACTCTGATTTGAACGGACAGTTAAATCAATGAATTGAATACGATTTTAGAGGCTTTCTTAAAGAGTAAGACAACGTTGGAAATGGAGCCATCAGAGCAAAATAGTGATTACTTTTGCATTTTGCATTAGTTTATAATTGATTTTCTATTCTCTTTGATTTAAATGTATGTTAATTTGAGTTGGTATCCAGAGAGGGTTAGCTATTTAGTTTAGTTTCTATTTTAAGAGAATGTTTTGTCTTTTCATGTTATTTAATTTCTGTTTTAGCATTTTGGTTGTCAGGGCCAATTTGAATTTGCTCAAATATTTTATCTGTCAAATAATTCAAAAGAGAACCGCAAGTACACATTGGAGAGATATATTATGGTGTTCATAATTTATAAGAATGTATTATTAATAGGCATGAGTTTCATTAATATTGTTAGAATTTTGTCATATACTACACATTGCAGTTAGTTTGGGAGTCAGAGGTTCTAGATTAGAGACTTTTTTTCGTTGTATCATATAAACAGATAGATAGATAGCTAGATAGATAGATAGATAGATAGACATACGGATAAAAAGAATAGGGAGACAGAGAGTGCAAGGTCTAGTGATATAAATACAAAATAAAAGGGAGAGAGAGAGAGAACTCTTTTATACTGCTTGAAAAAGAAAAACATCAGTGCACTTCTGTAGCACCATGGCAACATGGGAAGCTGTGCTGTGACACTACATTCAGCTTCAGCCTTCTATCTAGTCTGTTTTTAACACTGCAGTTCCTCTTTGATTTTCAATGGTATGATGACCAGACCACCTGTGTGTGTGTGTGTTTGTGTGTGTGTGTGTGTGTGTGTGCGTGCAGGTCTGTGTGTGTGTGTGTGTGTATGTGTGTGAATGAATGAGTGAGTGAGTGAGAGAGATAGAGAGATAGAGAGAGAGGGAGAGAGACAGAGAGAGGGAGAGAGATAGGGAGAGAGAAAGAGAAATATAGTGGGTGGGTAGACAAAGAGATGCAAGTTATTAGAATAGTTCCTTCCACTGCAGCTCAGCATGGAGCAACAGGGATCAAATGAGGCGTCTTTGACATTTGCAATCTGCCAGTGATATCAAGTGATGTCTTGTAAGAGGGGCATTAAACTAGGTTGCAAAGCTGTCAATTCCATCGTTCCATGTCATTCACTAGTATGTGTTGTAGCAAATTGTTTCAATCGGTCTGGGAATGTGGTTTACAAATTGGAGATTTCAGCAAACCAGATTAATTTAATTGAACATATATCACAGAGGACATGCTTGGAAACCACTTATGTGGAGGGGTTGTGTGGTGTTATTATTAATCGAGCGACTTCTCAAGTAAAGCGTGGAAATTCTCTAAGTTACTGCCTTACTTTATAGCTTCACTAAGATTTCCTTCGATTTTCATTACATTGTGTTCATTACATTCCCCCTTTTGCTACATAAAAAAGAGAAATATTAGCCTTGTATGGAAAATTTTCAATATCACTTTTGCCAATCTGCAGCTTCCACATCATAATTAACATCACATAGATTTAGGAATCCTCATTAATGTGCTTCAATATTGCATATTGAATTCAAAAACAATAAAATTACAGTACAGTAATTTGCTAAATTCTTTAAAATGAAGTAAGAAAAAGGTACAGTAGTTGAATTACATGCTTTCATAACCTATATTTTTCTCACTCAAAACAGTCTCTTCCCTTAAAATAATTAAGTGGCATTTATATTCAGATTAAACCATAAGTGGGCATGGGCTAGACAGGAAAGTTGGAGAGGGGGGATGAGCATGATTCGAGTGAGTTAATACCGAAGTGCTGTGGTAGCACAGTTGTAACTAAGGGCGTTTCCATATTATAATAGCCCTTATAAAGTCTGAGTTCGTTAGGTTGTTACATTGTATTGGTCTGATTAATTTCACATTGCCTAATATCGAACAGACCTATTGAACAGATATTTTGGTGGGAGTACAAAAAAATCAAACCTGAATCGCACTCAGAGGCCGTTTTCATATCATACTGCTACATCTTGCCATTGAACGACCCTCTAGTATTCTGGGGGACTTTTAATTTGACGATGTAATCATCTCTCCGTCCTCTATCCGATTGTAAAGTCCGCACAAAACGAGCCACCTAAGCCAATCTGCAGGGCTCTTGGAGCTCTGCGCTCTGTACTGTTGGTTTGCAGAGAGCAAATGTACCGTGATGCTACTATGTGATGCGCCTTGAATATTATCACACACAACGGAAAATGTTGTATGTAAAATGTAAAATGTTTTTAATTGCTTTGAAAACTATTTAAAAGCTGCAATGAACATCAATAATGATTCCATTATAAATTGAAGTTATACATCCAATAAACTCTTGAAAACAGTGATGAACTAATTGGAGTGCAAACGACAATCAGTTTTAACATATCTTCTAAAATATTTAAAGAAAATTGGAGGGAGAATAGAACTTTACTAGAACTGTAATTTTGAAATGGAGATTTTTATATTATTTCAGAGAATGTTTGTAAGGTTGTAAACTACAATCTACACTGAAGTTAACATTTGCAAACATTTGTGAACACTTTCAAAAACTCCATTTTTATCTTTGGCAGCCCAGATATGTAATTATCAGTAAAGGAAGTTTGTTATGGCAATAGACCTGCTGCCCTGCCAAGTTTAATTAATTGTACTCGGTAATAGATTGTTTTTTAATCAAACTCCTTATGGAGAGATCAACCCCTCTCCCACTGAGCTTTGAACACAGCAGTGGGCAACTGGATGATTTTCCATCTTCATTTCACTTGCTTTCAGTTCAGGCTGCCACCAGCGGCCAAGACATGGCTAACCTTGAAAACTACAATGACTGCAGCACAACTATGTGTTGAGTTTAATCAGAAAACATAGCAATGCCTGTGTGTTTGTGCCAAGTTTGGGATCAGCAATAAAACCCTCAGTTATAGCTGGTCTTACAGAGAATGGAAACAGACTGGACTGGACAGAGAAAGCCTGTGTGTAGAAAGGCCCTCCTGCTCTCTGCTCACTCTCAGTGCTGTATAGGAAGCACTGTGATCAGATCTCTGCATAAGACAAGCCATTAGTGCAAATGTATGTGCATTGGCATCAGCTGTGCCAATTTGTCACCAAATGCTTTAGGAGTCAACATAGTACCATTCTTTTCCCCAGTGGTCCGAAAACGGGTCTGCTATTTTTGTCACTGTAGTTGCTTTTGAGAAATAAAGTTGTTGATCTGAAAAGTTGCTAAAATTAGTAACAGTAGTGACAGCGGGGGGTGGGACTGCTGTGAGGTAGGAGGAGGAGTTAGGTGTGAGGGGCGACATGTGGCACCACTTGACAAAAACTTCAGTTTATACCACATTCAAAAAAAAAGAAATGGTAATTGCGAGGATAGCTTGCCAGGATAACTACCAGGATTAACGTTTTTGAATTTGCTGGCTGAAATTCACTGTTGACTGCTATGATTTAAATGCCATTAGTATTACAGAGGAACCAAATTTAAGAGAAAGGGAAAGAAAAAGAGAAAGGATCAGTCAGAAAATCACTATCCATGATTGTGCAACGTAGCTGTTAAGAAGCACTTGTGCATAAATTATGAATTTTATAATATAGAATTCCTGTAAAGTGATACCAAAAGTTTATTAATACTGTATAACTCTATATATCGATACTTCCAAGTAAACCATTTGTTAGACAGAAGCCAAGAATGCCCAGGGCCAACTGATAAAATTGTCATTGTCAGCCTCTTGATAATAACTCACTTTTACTAGCGAAATGGCTTGATGTGAAGGGTGAGGGAAATAAAAATGATCATGTAGTCAACATAGGCATCCCACTACCACTGCAATTGTCATTTTTATTACTTGCATACCGTCATACTTTTTCGCCCAACTTGTTAAAGGAAAGTATACTGTATATTCATGAGCATATATAATTGAAAATGTTTTGGGATTAATCTCTCTTCTGCCAATTCAATTAAACTTGGCCTAGTTTCTAGAGAATCTATTCAAGAAACATGTAAAAAAAAACTAAAAAAAATGGATGAAATTACTGAACATTAGACCCATTCAAACTATACTCTTTATATTGAGAGGCACTTTTTTTTCATGGCTACCAAAGAAATATATTTCATAGTGCAAATAGGAAATCTGTTTTAAGATGCCCCCGAGCTTTGACAGACTTTGAAAAAGTTGAGTTAAAATAGGGCCTTCTAACACAATTATCTTACAGGGGTTTTTACATTATTGCAGTTACTGTGCCCAGCAGTAGCTGGATGCCCTGGATGGAGGGTAATCTGATAATCTTGTTAGCACTTATTTACAGCAGAGTGCATGGAGTATTTCACAGCAATCTGAGGGACTGGGGAGTGAGATGTCGCAGATTCAGGATGAGATTAACACACTAATCTACTCATCTGGTGTTTAAGTGCTGTGATAATACTGCATGGTGCGTATGTGTGTGTGTGTGTGTGTGTGTGTGTGTGTGTGTGTGTGTGTGTGTGTGTGTGTTTGGCGAAGAAATGCTCTAAAGAAAATGACTGAGTGGGAAGTAGACAGAAGAGAGTGGGGTTGAGGCATAAACAGTGGCCTGCTCATTAGCCTGCTGCTTCAAAAGAGCAGCTTAAAGATGCAGTCAGCTGTGCAGCCAGACTGCCGATGTGAGCATTAACTTTATTGAGGATTAAAAATGCAATGAGCCTAAGCAATAATAAAGCAAGGCCATTTCTAACTTCATTCCATAAATGCCACAGTCGTCAGCCATCAGACTCACATGAATTCGCTATCTGCGATCGGAGAGATCCCAGATCACTTTGGAGTGTCATTAGAGACAATAGGAATCATTATTACAAAAATGACGAGACTCACTAATATAATAAAACATAACTTGAAAAGGCACTCATGAAAAGAATCACCTTGTCTATCCGACAGGGTGTTGTCATGCACATATGGTGTGAGCTCCCTTTAGGGGCAGCAGAGTGGGAAGAGCACAGACGATGGAAATTGCTTTGTGCCACCAAGTAATGAAGTTGTGAGAAATGACAATGACTTTGTAAGGCACCAAGGCCAATCAAGGGGAGCACTAGTGGGACAGTGAGACGGTGGCCAAAAAATTGTTCTCAATAGTTCTGTCATAATTATTGTGACAGGATGTGTTGCTTCACACTGATTGGACATGGATGTAAGACTACATTGCTGCCCCAGTGTCCCCACTCAATTCCACAGCCATTAGTGTCAATGGCA